>NW_009705165.1:0-146270 GCF_000703405.1 Apaloderma vittatum
TTTTTTTTTTTCTTCCCTCAGTGTGTCCATCTCTCACGCTCACTTCTGTACTGGACTAGATAATAAGACCATGTACAGACAAGATCATTATTGCTGTTTGTAGAAGCTTAGTCTATATGAGGCCCAAGAAGTCTTAGAGTGCAAGTGTGTATCTCTCTCTCCCTCTTTTCCTCTCTCTGCCCATCTCTTATTTTCAGCTTCAGTGAGGGTGTGTGTATGACTGCAGTAATTCTGGAATATTTTAATGCCACTTACGTTTGTTTGTTTTATTTTTAATCTTTGTAAAACTGGACCATAGTGCCTTACTTTGCTTTTTTCTCTATTGTCAGCTTTACAAATCGGGTTTTTTTGCTTACTATGTCATTTTCCCTTTCTTCCCCCTCTTGCTTGCCTCTCTGGATTTCCATCTGTCTACCCATCTCTCTCGTTCTTGTTGGTCCAAAATGCAAAACAAATATTCTGAAATATAGAACTTGTCCATAGCCAACCAAATACGAGGTAGCAGTATTGTGTGTTTTGCATAAATACAGTTAAATAATGTTGTGGTCTACTTCAGCATGATTTTTAGGCTAAGTCAAGGTTCTTTTCCATAAAATGATTTTTTTCTGTCTAATTGGTGTGATTCACTAGTCCAATTTTACAATACTGTTTAGTAAAGACAGTTTAAGGATATAAAATTAGAATGTTTACCAGGAAAGCATAAAATCTCCACCTTAAATTTTGCTAATATATATGGATCAACACTATATTAAGACCTGAAAAGATTGATCCATTTGGTATATTCATGATACATGAATATGTGTCTGCTTCTTTTATGCTGTGAGTCTTTCTCCTTAGTTCTTTTCTTTTTCCACTCTGTCTCCCTCCATCTACCATTGAACTTTTTGTCTCCTACTGCTTTTCTTTATGGCAGCATATTTTCTTTTTCCTTTTCCTGTTTACTCTAAAACAATAATCTTCTCCTGGATAGAATTCCTAGTATTTTGACCTTTTTTTTTTTTTGTGAGCTCCTTATCATGATAATTTCCATCTGAGGCTTACTGATAAATAGGTTTTGGCTGATGCCAGAGGAGGAAAATCCAACTTCTGACCATGGAGCTTGCAGGCTGCCTATTCCGTGTGCCCAGATGGTGAAGGGATGGACATGCATTAGCTGTCAAGAGCACACTTACTACACTTACCTTGGTAATGAGAATGACTTCTATTCAAAGTGTTCCTAAAAGCTGAGGAAATACAGACTGCTGAAGGGTGTGTATCTCTGCCAGCCTTCCACTCATCTTGCACACTATTCCCTGTCCTTGAAGCCTGTGAAAGGACCATCCTCATGCACTGACCATCTGCATAGCTGGGTGTCGGAGAAGCCCGAATGAGCGATTAGTGAGGGACAGGGAACAGGAGTGATTTTTGTCTTCAGCAAGGAAACTGAAGCTTAGTCATGCTGCTACTTTTTGTGCTCTTGCAACTTATTGTGTGAAGCAGTTAGAGGAGTGCTTGAAGTTAAAATTCCCTCAGGTATATGTATCATTTTGTACTCATTTTATAGGCATGTCAGTAAGCATAAGTTCCACACTATTGGAGTCACAGTGTTATGGAGAAATAGAACAAAGATTAAGACATAGTCTCTTCAAATTAAGTGATTTTGTTCACATACATTTTTTGTTTGTCTGTAAAGTTTCTTGGTAGTCTCTTTAATGGGACTTTTTCTTCTATCTGAAGTCAAAATGAGTTTTACCAGTTGTTTCAGTCAGCTTCTATAGTGCAGCCATTGTCCTGGCTTTCCTTAAGTTTGAGTAAAGGCCAGAATCTGCAGAGATAGATGGCAAGATTTTTAATGTATCGCTGCACACAAACCCCTGCATGAAAAAGGAACAAAGATATGACTGCTTGTAACTGCATCTCTGAATGTATTTTCGTCTGCTCATGTTGGTGGCCATGCTGTTAGAACTCAACCTAAATAGACTGATGGGTTTCAGTTCATTGTTGTAGTTTCTTTTTACATCTTTTCTGAGTTAGTGATGTGTTGTGACAGAGTATGAATTAATGCACCTATTGCCTAATGGTGTTGAGTTTCCTTAAATCACATCATCAGACCGAGGCTGTTAGCTTAAGCCATCTTGTGTGTACAGTCTGTGCTTTTTTAGCCAAACTCTCAGTGATATGTGTAAAGACGCTTTATTACATTGCTTTTACTTGTTTTAGCTGGTTTTCTCTTTTTCCTTCCTCCAATACTTTATAGTTTCTGGTTTGTTTTTGTGGCTTGATTGTAGTGAAAGTAGGAGTAACTGTGTGTCGCGTCCCACTCAGGAGAGAGGGACAAGTGACTTTTAGATTCGCAATACACCAACGGCGTGGACAACGGTGAGACGAGTCTCAAGGCCCAAACACAAACATTTATTAATTTATCACAATGTATAGATCAGGTTCACGACAATCGATTCTAATTCAAAAGCACGATAGGGCAGACAATATAACAAAAATCCAGGAAAAAGGCTAAATATACCATGCACTACAACAACTTAATAACAACTTAATGACAAGGAATAATAAAGGACATCTAAACACAATGTTAAGTCAGACAATATTACACTAAAGCAATGCGCTACAACAACTTGATAAAGGAGATCCAAACACAATGTTAAGACAAACAATATTACACTTAACCATCACAAGAAAGAAATTTAGGCATAAAAACCAAATAAACAGTATGATAGACCTTGCATTACCTAGTGAGGAAAAGGAAAAAGAAAGAGAGAGAGAGAGAGAGAGAGAAAGAGAGAGAGAGAGAGATCACCGGTCCGGGTTCCTGCGTAGGTCCAGCCAAAGCAGAGTTCAGGAAGCATCTGCCGTTGTCTTCTTTCTTCTTTTCTTCTTCTTCTTTCCCTTCTTCTTCTTCTTAACCTTCTTTTTTCCTTGCTTCAATTTATACAAAATTTTCTACGTGCGGACGTGCAGAACGTGAGGTAGGGGATCCAGGCCCTCCGTTGTTTCCAGTAATTCTCATTAACATGTACAAATGCCCCATCATTAACACGTGTGAATGCCCCATTTCTTTGGAGGATATGCTAGAGATAAGGCCATCCTGCCTCCACAAGATTTCCTAATCTCTTTACATATTCGGTACCAGGGCTGTTTGAGGCATTTACATCCTTATCAGATCGCCTCTCTGCAACATTCCATCAGTTTTCTGACCATGCTGGAGGGTTGTAAAAAAAATTACATGAAAAGTTTAAGGCAAAATCCATGAATCAGTCCGTTACACTGTGGTTAAAGCCGTAGGCTTGGTTACTGAGGTCCTACTCAGTGTAGCTGTCCCTCTCTAGCTCTCATTTTCCTGGATTCTACAGCAGTTCTCAGCGTTACTCAGTGCAAATGGAACATGTTTCAGTGTTGCCTATGGGCTTCATCATTATTAATTAGGAAAAAAAAGGTAGTACACAGAAACTATAAAGCAATAGAAGTCCTTGTGGTAACTGCATTTCCCTCCTGTCCTCCTCCCCACCCAAACCATCTCATTTCAGGCTTTGGTCTGTCTTCAAAGTTTTGTCTCATTAATGAAGAGTAGATTTAGTAGGAAGACTAATTTGAGCAACAGGCAATTCTGATTCTTTAATTTCTGAGATTGAAACCCTGAATTGCTTAGCCCTATGTCTTATTTTGATTTACCTGAAGAATGTGTCTCAGCCAATAGCCACTGGAAAAATTCAGCATAAATTATGATACTTTCCTTAGTGGGTGGTAAACCTGATTTTAACACTCACGTGTGGCTATTTGTGTCCCTTATGTTTAAAACACGTAAAAAGAACATTACTCATTCGTAGCCTTATTTCATAAACTGATACATGGCAAAGTTAATATTACCCAAGCAACTTTGATTTGGATGTGCTGTGCACGTCTCTTGCTTAATTATGCAGCAACATGCTTTACTTCCTTCTTGGCACTTGATACCTGGAAGAGTTGCTGTTTAAGAAATCACACAACCATTTAACACTCCTTTATTTTTATCTTCTTGTGCAAGCCCCTAATGCTCTAACTTCCAAATAGAATATGAAAGTATTAACTTTTTAATGTCTTTCTAAAATATCTGCCACTATCACATTTTAGTCTGAAGTTGTTAATAAAATAATGCTTACAGCACCCTTGTAAGGTAAAGGAGATAATTAGACAGAAATAAAGCACATAAAGATTAAAAAAACAGCACCTGCAATACTGTTAAACTTGGGTTACTGAGTGTTAAATTTGGATAACTGAAATATTTGTAGTCCAATTTTTACACTTTTTTTTTTTTTACTGCAGTTCGTGTTCAAAGATTTACACAGGCATTTAGTCTATTTGTATCACCTGTGGGAGTCAGGTAAGCCTGTTTCTCCCATCAATATAATCTTAGTCAGTGTGACAGGAACCATGGAGGCCATGCTCAGCCATACTAAAAAGTATGTTTTAATTACATCTTGTGTAACGTCAGACAGGTTAGAATGGATTTGCTCCATAAGAAAATGATGGATGGATCTCTGAATACCAACCTCCCTGCACTCATTCCCAATCTAAAAGAGATTCTGATGGAGTCGACATCTTAGCCTGCAGGCCTGCAGATGGAACTAAATTAAAGAAATAGTTGCCTTGATCTGACTGCTGATTTGGTGATATGGGAAGTTTTGTTGACTGACACCAGGGCAATGCACATGCAGAACAGAGAGCAAGTTCATAAACCTGAAGCAACTGGTCTCTAGCAAGTTTCTTGAGAAAACCAGTGATCTGTAATGGCAGTTTTTTCTAGCTACAAGTCAGTTGTACCTAAGTAGACTTTCACAGGCATTTCAGATTTCAACTTAAGAAATTGTGATGATGTTACATAAAAAGGAAAAAAAAAAAAGCAAAAGAAATGTAGTGGGTTTGCGTTGTGGTCAAGGAAGGAGCCATTTACTTATCAAAAAGTGGACTTCAGCTAAAACTTTTGAAAGGTAGTATCCAACTCAGATTTGTTCCTGCAAAATCCCCTCCGTGACACCTAAAGCAATAATTTTTTGTGCTGGTTATTCCTGTTAACTGCCCCCCATCCCCACTTTTTGTTCTCGTATGTGGTGGGAGTAGGCTAGCAGGCTCAGGAAAAGGAAGAGAAAACCATCTGTTTTTCTAGTCATGGTTTAGGCAGAATACAAAGCAGAGCTAAAGGAGGGTTCACACTGCTGGCAAGGAGAGAGTTTTTTACTCGCATCTTTTTTGCCAGTTGGTTCGCTTTATTTCACTGATGTTCCCATGTTTTATTTGCAGTTGGATTTGCCAGGCTTTATACTTAAGCGTGCAACGTGGGAGCACTGAGCACCAGGCAGAGATATATTTCCTGGGCTGTTCCAGGGTGCTCCTTCTCTCAATTCATCTGTGAACTCACCGGGCTGTGTTTAGGTACTTGAAGATGTTCAGGGAATAGCTTTGGCTGTACAGACCTGAAATGCCAAAAAACTCTGGAAGGCTTTTCTGCTTTTCTCAAGGCAGGTTCTTGTTAGAGTAGGGCATAGCACAGTGAATGCTAGGAAGGTTTGAGATGTGTAGTTGAGCACAGAAGTCCTGCTCAGTAAAGTGTACTGCACAGCCAGGTTCTGGAGGAAATTGAATGTCCTTTGGCCAGCTTCAGAGCACATGCCTTACTGATGCATGTTTTGCTGACCTCAGTATGAAGCACATTGCTGAGTATTTATCAATCAATAACTGAATGTAAACTGGCCTCCCTAGTTTCTGCCAAGTCTAAAAGATTTTGTGGAAGTTGAATATTATGCATGTGCAGAATTACAGATCTTGCTCTAAAATTTTATGGTCTTAGACTAATTACAAGAGCTCTGAAAATCTCCAATTAAAGCTTGGTGAAAGAGAAAGATACACTATATGGCCTCTTCGGTGCTTTCTAAATTTACCAGCAACTATAAGTCGCTCTAGTAATTTTATAGGTTGCATAAACCACTGCCATGTTACAGGCCTTTAATATTCCTACAGTGATGGTTGTTTTTTTTCCCTAGCTTTGCTGCTTTATTTTTGTTGGTAATGGAGCAAATTATATCTGCTTTCTAGAAGTTTTGACTGAACCACTATGATTTGGAGTTATTTTTCTTAAGCAGTTTTTCGTGGCTGAGTTGTCTCTTGTGTTCACCTCTTTTCTTTTCACAAGTATTGTTTGATTTTCCTTCCTGGTGTGCCCTCAATTGTTGCTGTCCTCCCTCTAGTGTGGTGTTAATATTCAGGTTTCCTCCTGGAATTTCTTCCAGAAAAAAACAACTGCCATCTGAAACCTACTTTTGCTGTGGCAGACTCCCCTTCCAGCACCACCAATAGTAGTTTTGCTGGTTTTGACAGTTTCATTTGAGGGTAATGGCTGATTTATTTTCTTTTAACTTCCATATTATACCGAACTTTTGAAAGTCTTCAAGTCATGCAGCATTTAGCCTATATACTCTTAGGATATGTTCTCTGTGAGTGCCATGTTTCACTGGTCTACATTTATCTTGTATAGATTAGAGACGGAACTTGTCTGTACCCAGTGATTTTTAGTGAACAGCCCACTAAGACCCTAGCATGATGAAGACTCTTGGAAACTACAGAAATGCAAATATTAGGTATTTGTGCTAGTATTTGCCTGATGTCATCTTTTGTGTTCTTCTTTGTAAATCCATTAAATTGTTTTCTGTTCTTCCAGAGCTCTTTAGAATATGTTTTTCTTCTTACAGCCATAGAAAGTGCTGTTACAACAGTTCCTAGCTTTATACTGTCTTTGTGAATTCCTAAAAAGATCTTATATTGCTTATTCTTTTTCTCCCTGAAAATGTTGAAGGAAAAGTGTTTTTTTTCCATTCACTTCTATTGTTTAAACTCTAGTAGTCAATCTGTGTTTTTTCTCAGTTGTGAAGATTTGATCATCTTCATCATAAACAATCTGTGGCTTTCTGTCCTTTGACAAACCAGAATTTTTTACACCTTGAGAAAAATGTACTTAGCCACTTCAATTACATGACCCTTTTTCTCTTGACCCCTGACATTCTGATTACAGATAGCCTCATAGGGTACACTTTCAGGTCACATCTATGGACGACCTTCCTAAATTTTGAGGAACTCGCTGTAGGTGTTGCTGTGTTCCTGAGACCTGGCTTAGTGGAACCATGGTCCTTGCTGCATATGTTGAAAACACTGGGTATATTTTTGGTTTTTATCCAAGGACTTGTGAATCCTTGATTCATCCATAGTGGAAAACCACTTATCATGAACTCTGGTTCACCCAGATCTTTTATTCTAAGACTGTTTGATGTGTGTTTTGCATTTGATTTCCTAGTGTGAGTCAACAAACTTAGTATAGGTGTGTGCTGGCATCATTTTTAGAGGAAGAATTGGCCTGTGTCTCATATCACTTTTTCTTTTATTGTTTTATGGTGAGGCTGGTAAACTTCCACTCTTCACACTTGCTTTTTTCATACACTAATCAAAGCTGTGGCTGTTTTTGTTATTACAGGGGTATATACTATTGTTATGGTATCTGCTGTTAGCTGGGTTTTTTAATTACTTTTTTCCCTCGAATGTCAGTCTTTGAACATGTTCTATATTCAACTCAATAGCATTTATGCACATTTAGAGTGAAGAAGTTTCTTAACTATGATGTCTCTACCATTACGTGAGACTTGTGTACTACTGTTTTTATCAAATATATCATTGACAAAAGCAAAAAAAAAATTTAAATCATTGACCCCTTAAAAGCAATCTTTGAGAGCAAATCTTAATCCAAAACCATAAAAATGCCTAAGAAAATAAAAAGCTACATGCCAGAATCTGCTAGATCATTTCTGCAGTGTGTCTCACAAGTATTACCCTTATGTTGGAAATGTTGGACTCTTTGACTCTTTTCAGATTACCTGAGAAATTCATGTCTGCAGTGCTGCATAAATTATTACTGTCCAATCTGCATGCTTTCTGTTTTCTAGTTAGCACTTGTGCCCAATGCTGAACTATTGAAGAACCTACTGCTAGAGAGTCATCTAGGCTTTAATTTTAAAGATTAACTTCACTAGAAGCAAGATTTTCTTTATGAGCTTTATCTTAATATCAGAAACATATAAGGAGTAGTTTTCTTTCTTTTTACTAGCAATGCTTATTAGAATATTGCAATAAACATAGTATATTCATATCTGGCCATATTTTTTCTTCACAGCGTTATTCAACCTTATACCAGTGGGACTTCGAGTTGTTGCTATTCAAGGTGTAAAGACTGGGTTGTATATAGCCCTAAATGGAGAAGGTTTCCTCTACACATCAGTAAGTACCATTCTGAACTCTGCTTCAGAGGCACAGCTGAAGTTGAAATCTACACGGGCATAAGATGCATATTTACTTTCGAGAAGTTCTATAATGTGTATACATGTAGTACACACACCTGTGTGTGTATGCAGCATATCTATAAATGCGATATAGTAAAAATTACTGTGTATTGTTTGGGAAAGTCTGCATGTTAGCAGTCCTGAAAAAAACGTTCTGTAGAGCTCTTTTTTCAGGTAAGCTATACTGGTGGTGTGCAATACACCACAAAAAAAATTATTACTTTCAGTTAAATTCTCCAGAATTTTTCACTAAAGACCTGCAATTATTTTCTTGGTGACTTGTTGATCAAAATCCAAAAGTGGCTCCAACAGTTACTTTTAGACTTACAAGTGAAATTTCAGTCTAAAAGGTCATTAACAGCCTTACAGTTAATCCTGTAGTTCTATGATTAGTGTTATTGATTCTTTTATTTCAGATATCAGGAAAATAAAGAATTCTGTGAGGGACTATATCTTTGTAGAATGATCAAAGTTTAAGAAAAAATCTTCTGAGTCACAAAGAAGACTGCTGCATAAAGTGATTGGAAAGTCCTCAGATTGTTTAAGATATTCCAAATGATTTAATGCTAATCATTCAGTGTGTTGTTATGAATATAAAAATCTTCAGTTTTGTGTAAATTCAGTGTCTTAACCTCCTTTGAAAGGCAAAAAGACTTTAATATGAAGAGGCAGTTCTGTCAGGTATTGACAAGGTGGCTTAAAGGATTTTTCATTACTATATTTTTATTGCAATCTATGTTGAATTTATTTACATAGTGCTTTTCCACTTTTTTTTACATCACATAATTCTTAATTCCCTACTGAGTTCCAATACACTGCTTTGTTTTCAAAGTCCATTGAAAGGAAATTGCACAGATTAAGTCTCTGATGCCCTGAGGGAAAGTATACTGTTTGTTTCAAACATACAATTGTCTTGGAAAAGCTAATTAGCAAGAAAAAATGGAACTAATCTTGAATGTCAATGTCAAGACAAAGAGAAAATTCCTCCTTATAAAATGTCTGCTGGAAACTCCAGAAGAATTGTCTAAAACATTTATTTTCTTCTGTTCAAAATAAAAAATTCTGTCACAGGAAAACATTCAATATTTACTCTCAGAAGGAAGAAAACTAGAAGAAGAAATCTAGACCTGTTAGTGAAAATGCATTGCTGACTCTCCAGTTCCATCACTTCATGTGGGAAATTCATTTCAGTATGATGGCGCAAAGGGTACTTTTTTAATGTGTTAGTACACTTAAGAGTATGTTCTTGCCCAGCACTGTTTCTAAAGTGAGTTCTCAGTTGGTCAGAAATAAATATAAATTTCAGAAAATGTACCAATTTCCTGATAGGATTCTGTACAGGGAGTGACCCTGCAAGAACAAATTTTGGTTACCATTGTGTTTATGTATTATTCTGGAAATGGTCCAGGTTCAATGAATGGTGTCATCTGAGTAAGGGAAAGATGTGGAAAGTACAAGGCAAGATAAGAAGAAATGACTTGATGCAAACTTTGAATAGATGTGAACCTGACCCTTAGAACATCCTCAGGTCTAACAAGATATTTATTTCTGTCACGCCAGTGGATATATGAATTGCTTTGTTCCTATGACTTATTTTCTGAGAAACACAGATTACTTAGGTTGTGACTAGTCTCATGGATATAAATAAAACATCATGTATAAGGTAAATGTGACCCACATGTTTAACATTTTGCAAGATTGTGTATTCTTTGTGGACACTAATGGCAAGATATTTGGACTTGTTGACTTCATATATTAGTTACTGGCAACTTGTTAAGTACTTCTGAATTTTGTTCTGTGAAAGCTGTTATGTTTTGAGTGTGTTTCCCCTAAAAATTTCTTGGGAGAGTGTCTCAGTCTGTCGCTTTACTTTGTGTGAGGTAAGGAAGCAAGTAATTTTGGAATGTACTGGTTAATCTTCCGTGTGAGGTAAATGAAAAACAAGTAGCTCATTAAGTGACAATGAGATGTAACATGTTAAAAAACTCGGTGGAAACCTTTAGTTTCAGTATGACTACAAAATAATTTCTACTACGCTTTTGTCAAGTTGAAGAATAGTAATATTTAGTAACTTAATGCTGATTTCAAGGTAGTGATTTCAAAACATCTGTGCTGTAATAAAAGTTTGATTGTTTCATATTAATATACTGAAAACGTTGACAATACATTTTTGTCTTAGCAATTGCCTACTTTTAGCTTAGAGACTAATGCACTTGAAAATAAGAAGACAAAGCATCAGAGGGAAGTCTGTCTTCTCCCTGAGGATCAAGATGAAGCAATACTGCATGCAGAATATTTTAAGTACTGTCATTTGTAGAAAAGTATTTTTAGCTGATCACTTTCTACTACTGTCTCTTTGGTGGATTTTTCAGACTCTTTGTCGTGGTTGTTTCTGTTGCACCTAAACACAGAATTTGTGTGTTACAAGTTATGTATATTTATTCCTTGGCTATTCTGGGGAGGATGGGAGAAAATAAGCTTTCTGAGTTTTATATGTCCGGTGCCATATAGCAGGGAATGCTAATCGGAATTTACATGTATTTAGATATATTACCAATTTCTTAATAACATTTTTAAAAAAATAGAAGCGTACACAACAAGTAACATTTATAGTTGAAGTTGGGACCAAAGTCCTGTATAGTCCTCTACAGAAAACCTCAGTGTCTCTTTTTCCAATTCACAATATATGAAATCCATAGCTTGTGATAATATCCTTAATGTTGATGCATCTTTTCAGATATTGAAGGCCCCAACTTAATTATTTTTACCATAAGCTTGACATGATGTTGACTAATTAAGCAACAGCACTCATAGGAAAGGTATTACGTGTAATCCTGCATTCTCTTATGTAAAATATCTGTCAAGAGGGAACCAAAGGTACAGTGACAGACCAGTTTTACATATAGATTATCTAATGCAGATTTTCACTGCTTTCCTGCCTTTTTTTTTAAAAAAAAAAGCAACTTCTTTTAAAGTTGCTTTTTGATTATGTTAGCTTGAGATCTCTTGGGTTTATTGTGTTCTGCCATATTTCATAGAAATATAGAATGTTTTGGATTGGAAGAGACTTTAAAGATCATCTAGTTCCAACCCCCCTGCCAAGGGCAGGGACACCTCCCACTAGACCAGGTTTCTCAAAGCCTCATCCAGCCTCGCCTAGAATACTTCCAGGGAGGGAGCATTCACAGCTTCTCTGGGCAACTTATTCCTGCACCTCAGCAGGCCCTCATGGTGAAAAATTTAAGATTTTTTCAACTAATTCACAGAATTAGGAAAAAAAAAGTACAGAAATATAGAAGACTTTCATGGCAGTATTTCTTTCTTAAAACAGAAATAGGAGGACAGCAAGTTGTATAGGAAAGTCAGTCTCAAGAGCTTTTCATACCTATTTTTCCTGCTGCAGCAGCTGAGATTTGTGTTCTGTCCTTTGGGGACTGCTTGAGTCAGGGTCTCTAGTACACACTATCAAAGCCTTGTCAAAAAAAGGGAAGCAAAATCTTTAGAGTTTGATACGACTTTGCAGAATTCCTGGGAGAAAATACTTTTCCAAAACTATAACTTTATTTTTCAATGCATTCAAAGTAGTTGTAAAACCATGATTCGTTACTTTCTATTGCATAAAATATGAGAATGAGAACCTTTTCATGTTCATTCTTTTTCCTTGCACTTTTCTTCTTTAGCCCGTTTAAAGATTATCCATTAAATTCACCTTGTTTTAAGTTTTGGTTTATTGCATCCAACCTAACTTCTGTGTGTTTATGAATACCTATACTTACATATGTATATCCATATATATCCACTCACAATTAGGATAAATTTATTTAGCGACAGCTTCCCATGTCTAGTTGTATATTAGTGAGAAATGACAATTGTAAAAATGAATTGAAATTTATTTTACATGGATGAATGAACTGTGAATAATTCAGTATTTATGACTGCTTTTACTACTGTGAAATCTAGTTGGAAAAGTTGGATTTTTCCACAAAGAACCATCTCAGTTACTAGCAAGATTTCTGATGTAATGGTTACGGACTTCATATTTTTAAGTCCAAAATTATGCCTTACTCCTATCTTGCTTTTGGGAAGTGTTGACAAGATAGAGTTTTGTTTCCATGGTTGACCCTGTCAAAATCAAAAGAAGTGGAATTAGCTCCCCTGCACTGAAAAAATGAGCACAGCCACAGGGATTCTCCACCGGGAACAGGTATGGCCTGCAGCATGAAGATGGCAGTGCCACAGAGGGCAGAAAATTTTGTTGGCTTTGATGCTAATTTTGATCAACTCACTTTACAAAAAGTTCATTAGTTCAACTTTCAGGAGGACTGAAGCTTCTTGTTTTGCTTCTGGATTTTCTGCTCTCTTCACAAGATGAACTCAGAGGTAAAACTTATAATGTATTAGTCCATTTTATGATACTTATTTTCCTAAGGTAAGGATATGAGAGTTGTCTTGGATTATATCAGTGAATTCCTTTCAAGAATTATTTGATTTATCTGGGAGGGTTTGGAAGGGCGACCATGTTCTTATTTTTTTTAATTCTACAATCAGTTTGGCAGGGTGCTACCAACATTTTGTGGCTACCAGAGTAAGAGACAAGGGAAAAACTAAAATGTATAAAGAAAAAAATTTTAACTCTAAAACACCTTTACCTACTTGTGCTTTCTTCTTCACATTTCCTTTTTAATCGTTTGTTGTGCCAATTCTCGGTGACACCTGAGATGTGGACAAAACCAGAGGGAAGACTATGTCTGTGATACTGTCAGCAACAAATATTAACGTGATAACAATCCACTACGTGGTTTCTTAATAAGGCTGATGAACTACAGAGATACTTTAAGAGATGACTGAACCTTCAGGAACAGGTCTGTCTTCCAGCATAGCGTCTGGCTGGAATTGTGCCCTGTGGCTCCAGAGCTCCTCTTCTGGGCATGGGGCAGTGGGAACCTCACTGGCGAATGTAGAGAGGAATGAAGAGACATGGCTGCATTTCGAGAAAGTCTTACCAACTTTTTATAAAGTATTGCAGAATTAGGGACAGCACTTTGCTTGCTTTACAGAACAATCTTTTTGAAAATGCAGGGCTGTGTTCGATTTGCCATGGTATGCAGCATTGAGGGTGTTGAAAGGATTTTGGGTGGGTAGTGTTTCTGTGGCAGTAAGATGTCAGTCTGTATCACAGCCTTCATGAATAAGAGAAAACATCAATATCTGTTTCTGGGAAGTGTATTTATTATAGTCCTCTGGCAACTAACCTGAAAGAAAAGCCTTTGAGGGTTTTTCCTGACATTTCAGCGGCTTCCCAGTGCTGGTATTTCCACCACTTCTTTAAGACCATATAATTGACCTATCTGAGGAGAATGAAATTCAGCCTCAAGGAAGAAGATAGGAACACAGACAGTACAGCCTGCAAAAGAGTGAGGACTGAAGTAATCTGTATTTCTAGTATCTAAATCAAAGTCAAACAAAAAAAAAAGTTTCTGGTAGCTTTTCATAGAGCCTCTCTTTGTGCTTTGGAATAGCAACACTTAGTGTGTGCAGTACTTTGAAGATTTGAAGGTGCAAAAAACCTTAAAGAGAACAGAAGGAAGTTTAAAATAGGTAAAACCAAAGAGAAAATACAATGTTTTAAAATTCATATATTTTTACAAGAATAAACAAAAAGCGGTTAATGTGACATCCAGGCACCATTTTTCTGTTGATGTCATGTTGTCATAGTGTAACAGTGGTTGACCTGGGTTTCGGCAGAGATTGTTCCCCATCTTTCAAGGTACTATAGAAATAGTTGGGAATATGTTTGTTTAAGGAGATGTGGACAAATATAAGCTTGCTTTACAATTTTAAAGAGATAGGCTTTTGTTCTAGTAGTCAGAAGTCTTGAATTATCTGTGGTTTTGTGAACATAAGTACATCAGAGTGGAGAGGCTCCTTCAGTAATATTGTGATCAATACAAAATGTGATTATCTCTAAAGTGGAGAGGCATGGATTTGTTGGATGGACCACTCAGTGGATAAGGAATTGACTGGATTGTCACACTCAGAGGGTTACAGTCAACAGCTCAATGTCTGAGTGGGGACCAGTGATGAGTGGTATTCCTCAGGGGTTGGTATTAGGCCCATTGCTGTTTGACATCTTTGTGAGTGACATGGACAGTGAGATCAGGTGCACCCTCAGCAAGTTGGCCATTGACACAAAGTTGTGTAGTGTGGTCAATACACTGGAGAGAAGGGATTTCATCCAGAGGGACCTGGACAAGCTTGAGAGACAGGCCTGTGCAAACCTCATGAAGTTCAACAAGGCCAAGTGCAAGGTCCTGCACCTGGGTCAGGGCGATCTCAAGCACAAATGAAAGCTGGGTGATGAGCAAAGGACTTGGTGGTGTTGGTGGGTGAAAAGCTGGACATGAGCCACCAATGTGTGCTTGCAGCCCAGAAAGCCAATCACATCCTGGGCATCAAGAGAAGTGTGGCCAGCAGGTCGAGAGAGGACAATGTTCCCCTCAACTCTGCTCTTGTGAGACCCCACCTGGGGTACTGTGTCCACCTCTGAGACCCCCAGCACAAAAAAGACATGGACCTGCTTGAGCGTTTTCAGAGAAGGGCCGCAAAGACAATCAGGGGGCTGAAGCACCTCTCTGTGAAGACAGACTGAGAGAGTTGAAGTTGTTCAGTCTGGAGAAGGCTCCAGGGAGACCTTATAGCATCCTTTCAGTACTTCAAGGTGGCCTACAGAAAGGAAGGAGAGGGACTCTTTATCAGAGAGTGTAGTGATAGAACAAAGAGTAATGGTTTCAGTCTGAAAGAGGAGAGATTTGAATTCGATTCTTCATTGTAGGAGTGGTGAGACACTGGAATCATTGCCCAGAGAAATTGTAGATCCTTCATCCCTGGAAGTGTTCAAGGCCAGACTGGATGGGGCTTTGAGTAATCTGGTCTAGTGGAAGGTGTCCCTGCCCATGTTGGAGTGATTGGAACTAAATGATCTTCAAAGTCTCTTCAAATCCAGACCATTCTATGACTAGGATTTTATGATTTTACTTCTTATGTCAGGCTTATGCTTGAGGGTCTCAACCTGCTCCCATGGTCTTATCTCCCTGCATAGACTTTCCTAAGACAGGGATAGGACCTTTGTTCGTTTGTCGTTGTTGTCTGTGTCTTAGGAGAGCCGTGGCGCACTTTGCAGAGAGGAAAATGAGTTAATTTAAATATTTGAAAATCACAGCTTCTGATAAAGACTTTTGAAAATCAGTCATGTTAACAGTGGTATTTTTAAGATTTTAAATGCTTAGACCGTGTGCAAGCTCCATCATCTAATTTTAAGGACTTACTGCTAAAGTGCTTTCTTATGTACAAATACCTTCTCTGCATAGCCTGTTATCTTTTATTCAATTTGATATTGGTTGGAAGGTGACTTTTATTTGCTTCATATAAGAAAATTTAGTTTGAGAGAGGAGTAAATAGCACACTTCAGCCCCTCTAAGTTGGGCTGCATTGCTCAAAAAGTAAACAAGTTCTCCATGTTCCAGAAGTAGTTCAAATACAGTGACAGGGAGGAGGAAAACATCTGCATGGTTTATGCTTATTTATATCTGTGTTTGGAGGTAGATAATTTGCCTCTCAAGTTGCCTGCCAAAAATAAGTACAGAAAATTGCTAATGTATTTATTTATTCTGTGGTGGCACTTAAGGAATGACTGATAACATAGCCCTACTGCATTGTACAAAATAGTGCCAGATGTCCCTGCTACAGAGTATAGTAGAAAATGAGTATAAAATATCTACTGAGTCCATGAATTTTTTCAGTGGGTTAGGTTTTCAGTACATTTTTTGATTGAATGCTCTGAAGCCAGTGCTTTCACACACAAGATAAGGGAAAAAGGAGGCAGGCACAGACACTGGAGAGTTTGATAGGACAGGAGAGGAGTGAAAAGGAAAGAGGTGAATGGAAGAAGGCTGACATGAGGAAACTGATAAGCACGGATTTAAGAAAGTGGAGAAATAGTGTAGTTGAGGAGAACAGAATTGTAGGAAGCCATGTGATAGTATCATCATTGTAGAAGTGTCAATGGTGATATCACCATAGTTCAAGTCTGATACTTGCATTTGTTACTACATCTCTAAGTCTTTCACATGCAAAAATAGCTACTATTTGAACAGCAGTTCCTCACATCATAGAATCATAGAATGGCCTAGGCTGGAAGGGACCTTAGAGATCATCTAGTCCAACCTCCCTGTTTTGGGCAGGGACGTCACCTCTCGACTAGACCTGGCAACACATGGGGACTGAGCGGGAATCCTAACAATGTTAAAGAAATATGCTGCTTTGAATATACAAAAAAGGTAATTAGTCCTATAAAGATAAAATATTTTAGTGTGACTTCTTCATCTGTGGCAACTGTTTCACCCTTCTGCCATTTAAATTCTGGGGGTAATAACAGAATTTGATTCAAAACTTGCAGTATGTTTCTTGCCACTTAGGCCAAATATGTGCATCCTGTTTAGTTCATTAGTGTCCACATTATACTTGAAAGGGCTTAACTGAAATTTTTTGTCTATAAGACACATATTCATATTTGCTTGAAATATTTATGTTCTTTTCTCACATTTATCTCTCATATGCAATACAAAAAATCTCTTGATATGTGTGTTCTCTTTCTCTAAGATTATAGAATCATATATAAATGCATCAAGGTTAAAAAGCTGCTCTTCCAAACTTCTGGTGAAAGCATCACAGAGTCTTCAGAGGCTGCAACTGGGTATTTTTCAACTAATAATTTTAGAAAAAGGAATAGTAATTGTAGGTAGGTGTGCTAAAATGAGGTAATCTCATCTCATGCTTCAGGAAGTAAGATGATTGCCACAGGGATCAAGAGGAATGTTTTCCTTAATAGATGGCGTCTCATACTGTAGATGTGCTGAAGGAAGTTTGCCTCTGAACTATCGTGCAATGGTCACAGCCGAGGGCTGAGCACAAGCTTGATGGACCAGCACCTTAATCTAGTCTGTCAAATTTCTGCTTCTGGCAATCCTGTCTCTCATGGTAACCTCCCTGTATCTTTGGCCAATGTTTGTTTTGTTGCATAAATGCAACCACAATTTTTCTGGAGGTTTCTTTATTCTCAGCTCTGTTGTTCGTAAACATTTGGGCTTGTCTGCAATCCTAAATATTGAAAGCTGTCTCACTGTGTATTGTATTGTCTTCCAATACTCTTGTTTTCTGTTCTTTTACTTCCCTGGTAATTGTCACTGGACAAGCAAAAGGATCATGGTTGAAATTTCTAATTTTATACTCATTACTATTTAATCCTTCATTGCAGCAAAGTATTAAATGTAGCTACCAAAGATTTTAAATCTCTCAGATTTTAGAAAATAGTCAGAAACACTTTTGCAAAACAAAAGCCTACTACTTTTTTCCATTATTGGTTAATGAATATTCAAAATATTGAAGATAATTGTAGATGGATTTTATGGAAAAATTAAATAATTTTCACAATAAATTTGATTTTTATATAGAAAAGACTTCTCAGTGCATCTTCAGGATTTCTAGATATGAAATAAAAATTAACTCTGTGTTGAGTAGAACAGCAATTAAACGTGGTACTGTCTGTCACTGCTGTAGCTGCATAGTTCATGCACTTTCTGTTATTCAGGGCAGTTTCCAAAAGATATGTCTAGATACCAAGATAGATGAACAGAAGTGAGCTATGAGCTTTTAAATATAAAGTCTATTTTTTTTAAAAAAAGTAATCTAGTGGGCTGAAGAATGGCTTTAGTTGGGAAAAATGTACTTTCATTATGCAAGAATAGTTCAATATTGTCTTGCAGAAATTAAATAGTCAAATGCATATTTTTGTAAATTTTTAATTCTTTCTTTAAAACTTTTTAATTAACTGGATCAGATTATTCAATAGATACCTCATAATATTAGCATAAAAGAGGAAGATGTTGTATTTTACCTATCTAAATAAAATTATGCAATCATCCTATAACTTCAGGGAGGTTGGTAAGGCACCCTACGTATCCCATAATAAGATGATGTGAGCTTAAGTATGTGAGTATAAAATTATTATTTTACCTTTGCAATGTATTTCTGTATAATGTGTGGTCCTTGAGACTGAGCTGCAAAAGAAGGTCAGTACATTTAACATATTGTTGTGGTGTGCAACCCTACACAATTGGGCTTTATATAAAAGATATGTTCCTATAAATACCAAATGCTGAAAGAAGCCACAGCAGTCTTCACCACAGTTGTGAAATGAAAGCATGATTTGCAATGCAATAGCTCTAGATATCTTCTCTATTAGCATTATATATATTAATAGCTGATTTATACATGATATACATTACATTTTTTTAATGAATCAGGTTTCATATTGTTCTTGGGTTTTGGGGGTCTTGTTTTACCTAGCTATTGCACACATTTATTTTGTTGTTGCAGCATATTCATTTTTTCACTTGAATAGGCAAGTGTGTAGCTAAGATTAGTGAATGATGGCCAGGGATAAATTTATATCCCTTGTAATCTTCCCATATGCCATGTGCCCCTGTGGAAAAAAAATTGGGATGTTTCAGTTTCTTCCTCCTCAGTGAGGCAGCTTTAGCCGTGGGCTGGATCCTGTGTGGAAGCTTGACCATCTGGACAGGCCCATAGAAATGCTGATTCTGCGTGTCCTGACTAATGACCCCTTACCCTGTCCTCTTGCATGTTGGCAGAACCTATTAATCTGGGAGCCGCCCTAGGATGTTCTTGGGCCCCTGTCCTATGTGTGTGTGCTGGCAACGATGGGGATGCTTCCACTAGCTTTCCCCTGTTGAATTTTCTGTGGCCAGGGTCTAGATACGGCATGTGTTTTCACAGAGCTGTGTCAGTCTGTGGGTCAAGACATCCATGTAAACACCTGGGATCATCTCTGAAGCCTTCTCATTCCTTTGGGACTAAACTTGAGACCAGTTTTTTTTCCCTTTAGCTAAATTTTTCGTTAGCTGATTAGAGTTCACTTACAGCATAAATCAGTGTGCTAGAACTGATTTTTAGGTGCCTATACAAAACTGACTGGGAAAGTAGGCATCCAAGGAACATCTTGTACATAGTTGTATCAAATATCAAGTTTTCATCTCCCTCTTGGTCTCTCGTGTCAAATTCGTCAGTCTTCCACTCTCTCTGCTGGCAGTTTTCCCTAATGGCGATCCCTGGGATATTTCCATGGATAGTCCGTGGTCGCATGTGCTCATTTAAACAAATATCGTAGACCTTGCAACCTATTTTTGACCTTTTTCTTTGTAGAGTGTGACTCTCTCCTACCTTCTCATCTTTCCCCTGGGGTGCTATTGAGTCACCAGAGAGGAAGTTTTAGGTGGAGACAGGCAGATACAGACCTCCAGGAGGAATGTATGAGGTTCACCTTCCTTGTTACTTGACCAATTCCTAGGTGTGATGTGGCTACACAATGCCTAGCAATGGTGAGGCCTTTTCTGCCCATAGCTTAGTGCAATTGCATGCATCTTTAATCCAATAAAAGTTCCAGTTTAAAACTTGTGAAATACTGTCTGGATGTTAGAAGGCTCCAAAATTCTCTGAAGTATCAAATGTTATCCTAATTCTGATACTAGTTACAATTGTTGATCTCACAGGTAGCAGAGTTGGTATAACTGAGTACTTTCAAAAATCCTCTTTGAGAGGGTTAAACTGGTGAGATTTATTGTGCAATGTTTATTTAACTTAACTCAGTTCACTGTCAGATAAGAAGCTCTCTTGACTGATTCCTGTTGACTTGACAAGGATTCTTGGTTTTTTAGCAGACTACAAATACAGCCTTGGGGACATACTGTCTCTCTCCCCAATGGTGTCTCAAAAGGAATCATAAATCTGTAGAAAATCACCAGTCTAATCTTAATCCTAAAAGCATTCGAGTAGGGATGGGTAGAAGGCTCACCCCATTGTGTTTGAATTCAGTTGTGGCTGTTCTCTGTATCTCCTTATATATTTGTCACTAAACGTTTTGTAATAAAAAGTGACATGATACCACTACTTGGCAAAACAGGAACCTCTGGATTTAATATGCAGGATCTACAGGAAAACCCTATACTTTGAGCAAGCAAAACAAATAGCTGAAGGCTTAATTCAGCCTGTGCACCTCTGGATTTCTTTTTCCAATAGCATTTCACATAGCAGATAGCTCTGGCTTATTAACTAGATGATAAAATTTTTTAGCATTGCTAGACGTTTACATTACATTCCTTAATCTTTAGTGTGATTGTGGCTGCAAAGCTGAAAACAAAGTGTTTCAATACAAAAATTAAATAGTAGTACTTTGCAGCTCCACAGATGTACACAGCTGAAGACCTAGAGTTTTCCACAAAAGAGATGTGATTGCCTAATTCACCATGGAATTGTTTACTTATTGCAGAATTGCCTAACAGCTGGTGAATTTAAAAAAGATAGGGAAAGGGTTTTATACCACAGGCACAAAACAAAATATAGCGAACATTTCAAAGGCATAATATGTTCTCTTTTTCATGTCCCTCTTGGCCAGCATCTAACTTCCGTGTTGTGACTGATGTCCCCTAAGCAGTTAGACCCTGTTATGTTGTCATTTAGGCTACAGGCCAAAACTGAGCACAGTCCAGATGATCAGGAAAGAGGATAATATCATGAAAAGATCTACTCCTAAAAGTAGCTTAGACAATGTTTAGGTAACAGTATACAAGTTTTTATTCTATTTGCCAGGTATTGCTATTATTTCTCCCACCTGTGTTTTACATTATTGGATGAGTAAGGCTTTATTTAAAAAAAAACTATGAGATTAATTTTTATAAAACTTTAATTAAAAAGTAGAGCTGTCTGTGATTAACCAGATTCCATAATCCTTTTTAGTACTTTTTTCTTTTTCCTAGGATGTGCTTGGATGTTCCCTGCCAAGGGAAGAGCAAGAGGCTTGTTACTGTGATAATGTGAGAATAGACTGGTCAGACAAAAAAGTAAAGTGTAATTAATCAAGAATAATCGGGAAGCACTATCTCTGTAAATTATTGATGTTCTCAGGGTGATATGAACTGAAAAATGTATTCTCTCAGACTTGGAGTTGTAATTTCATACTTTCGCAAGAATTACTTTTCTTTTTATAATGTAATAGAATAATTTTTAGATTTAGTAGGAATTTTTCCATTCATTCAAGTGGGGTCTGGAGCTATTTGGCTATACATCAGTAGGTACCAGAAGGATTTGGATAATTCATTCTTGTTCAGCTTCTCTTTGACCAAATTATAGCTGGAAGAATGCCTCTTTTTAATTCAACATCTCAATGCTGTTAGTAAAAAGTATGTTTAATTTCAACTTGTATACCTTGTGCTTTTTTTTCCTGTCCGTTTTCTGGACAATTTCTTTTAAGGCTTAGGGTAAGATAGCAAGAGGCAGCATCTAATATTCTTTTTCAACACTTCTGTTGTTTGTGAGGGGAACTGAGTTGACTGTTTTCTTCTTGACATTTGAAGATCAGGAGTGTGCCCTTGTCTCTTCATTTTCAAGTATCTATTGGCACCAGAAGCAAAGGAGATGAAGGAATCAGCCTTTCAGGCATTGGAAGTGACAACTTCAGAAGCATCATCTGAGGCGATTCTCTCACCCATTTAACATTCATTTGAGCATTGAAGATGGCTGAAGAATAGCCTTTGAAAACAGAATAAGAGATAAAATTGGTATTTCCCCTTAATACTTATAGAAATTTCGCTGCATCTTTGACAGCTGACAGCGTCCTGCCCTGTGCTATCCTACTTAGAACTGTGAAAGCCACTTTTCTTCAATTGACATTGATTAGAGTACAAGATAGATCATTTGATTTTTTTATTTTCAAAGAATATTCTGTCGAGGTGACTGTTCTATAGATGGCATGTGAGGAATAGTGAGTAAGTGTCTAAACTATTGTGCCCAGCTCACGGTTTTGGATGTGTAAGAATGGCATTGAGAAAGAAAGAGACAGAAGAAAGGATTAGGATTAGACATTTGACAGATACATCGTAGTAGGTTCACTTCAAACTCTGCCAATCCTATGAAAGCAGTCTCACTAGTAAATTTTGCCTGAAACCACTGAAGATAAAAAGCCTTGCTTGAAATTGTTGGCCTCACCCTGATAGGGGATGTGGGGGCACTCACCACATCAGATGCAGGCAAGATACAAAGTTCACGCAGAGGGTCCTTTTCTTCGGGCAAATCACAGATTTTGTTAGCTGTGAAGAAGCATGTTCAGTTTCATTTGTCTGTAGATACACCAAACTCAGAAATACAGTATGGGGTTCTACAGTCGTGGTCTTAAAAATAGATATACTATAACTTTGTTACCCTCATGACTTCAGTAGACATATATTTATGTAGCCTACAGTGGCAGAATTTTCTTGGACAGCTTTCTGGGGTGTAATATTAGTCATGGAAATGTGAAGAAAACATTGACGGGTTGTTTAACTGAAAAGTCAGAAAAGAAGTCTGTGAGTGTAACTATTAACTTAGGATATTACTGAATAAAGGAATGGTGAATAACAGCTGTGATAGTGTTAATGGGAGCAGAGGAAAGTTGATCATGCTCAAACATCACCTGAATCAGCAAAAGAAGTGGGTTTTTTAAAAAAAAAAATCTCATTGGACTTAATGCAAGATAAAATAGAGGACATTACTTATCCTGTTAAATAGTTTGTTGTCTCATTAATGGAATTTAACCAGAGTATTGCAAAATTAGTTATATATACTAGAAAATCCTGTCACTTGGTCAATGTGTTTGCAGGGCAAAAGGGAAGAATGACAACTTGTGAAAATTAAAATATTTTTTATTTAAAACATATAACCTAAAAATTAAATATATTTTGAAAGAGATTATTTGAAATTATCTAGGTAAAAAGTTTATTTTATTTCCATAAATAAATACTCAACAAAATTTTCAGTATCTTGAATTGTGTTCCTATTTAGGCTTGGGGAGAATGCTGAAATCCTTCTGGAATTTTTAGTCAAAATTCTAGTAAATCATTAGAAAATCACAACAGATATACAAACTTATTTATTAATGCTCCTATTGCTTATATGTGTAAAGGGGCATGTTAGTATAAATCCCCCCTACATGAATAAAAGTAGTGTAAATTATACCTAAAAATGTAATTAAATCACAGACGTTAAAGTAATAAAGAAACACAAAACTATTCTCTAAATAATCCTGAAGTATCTGAGTAAGCCTGAATAATCCAAATTAATGTCCGGTTTTACAAGAATTGAACCTGTATATTTTGCAGATTCAGAGTACTTCTTTTATGCTTCTATCAATAAAAGGAAAGTCTTGATAATCGAATTAGGAAACATTGCATTCTAAGTTATGCAACAGAACTTTAGAAAAAAGCAGAAAAAAAGTTAGTCGATTGTTTTGCATTCTTAATTACCATCTGTTGTTTTTTTCTAATCAGACTGGATGGTATTTTTGTAAAAGAAAACAGCTTTAGAAGTTTAGTAAATAAGTTTGTGCGTATGTGATGGTTTTTTCTCCAAAAGGATGTAACTACCATTTTTCTTCACATTGTTCCATTTGGCAAGGCAACAAATGTTGAAAAATGCCCACATCTATTTTCTCTCTTTTTTTTGTCAAGTTCTATTTGTTAAAGTAGTGCTGTACTCTTTTCCGTTATCTCTGGATGGAAGAAGGAATTTTATTTGGCATTTCATGGCCTGCTGCTTTTTCTAAAGGTTTCCAACTCAATTCTCCTCACTGGTGGACAGCAGGAAGGTCTCTAGCTCATGCTTAAGATTGTTAGTAGTATCATTCTGTTAATGTCAAATTGATATCGCTCTGTGATTGGAGCGACCTGGAAAGCAAGCTCTGCTGGATAAGCCCTTATTAAGGTGATATATTGTTCCTACTCACAACTTTAAAAAAAAACAGCAAAATCCAACAAATATATAAATAGACTAATTTGTTTATTTTACAATATGAATAGGTAAAACAAGTAAACAGAACCAAGCAAGTATTTTCATTAACGTATTTTACTTTGCTGTGTGCATTCTATACATCAGTGTTGAGACATGCTAATAAAAGAGTAAGTCAAGGATTTCGCACACTCATCAGCAGTTTCATACTTTTGGGTAGTCTCAGTGAGAGGGGGGATGTTCTTCCATGAATAAAGCTTTTTGAAAACAGAGACTAAGCAGTGCCAACAATACCCACAATATGGGGGCAGAATCTTTCTATTTTGTTAACGGCTTCCACCTGCGGACTTCAAAGAACTTGGCATGCAGGAATTAATCTAGTTTTGTAACTTCCATGTGTGCTGTGCAAGAATGCCAGCAAACTTTTTCGTCTTCTTTTAAAAAAAAAAAAAAATAAATTATGAAGCTGTTTAATTGACCATGGAAACAGCCATAGATGTCAAATGTTAAGTATATAGCAAAGATTTGAGATTTGTGAACATGTAACAGTAGAAGTTAGTCTACATAGAGTCCTTAGTTCTTTCTCTGGATTTTTTTTGTTAAATCAGGCTCTGACAGGATTAGAAAGCAGGTACTTGGATTTCTCATTGTTTTCTTGAATTTAAAAGTCATAATAAATTTGTTGTAGTGCCATAGCATATAGTTTAAATGCAGTCACAAAGCCTTCTGTCACCTGGAAAACCTCTACTAAAATGACTGACATAATTTTAAATGATTTGAGATAACTTTATGGTAGAATGAATTTAACAAAACTTTGAAATTATTTTTGCAGCAAGCCTGTCTGTCGATTGCAGTGTGGAATATCCTGATTTCTACTGCTAGACCATGGCAAAATTGCACTGTTCATCCACATGCTGTCTCCAGAAATGTCTCATAAGTAGATTCTGTAAAAGTCCTCTGTTTTTATCATTTTAACAAAATGATGAACATTGTGGCAGACAAGCAAGAAAACAAGTATGTTTTTTGGTTTTTTTTTTCAGTTTATTTGCCATGGGCTAAAACCTCATGTTCAAAGTTGTTGTATAAAATTAGGGTTTTTACTTCTCTTTTTTTTTTCCTTTTCCATTTCTGATGAATGTTCCTTACCTTGAGCCTGTGTTGTTAGCTAACTGGATTACTTGAATACTCACAATAAAATGTAATTTCTCCCAAGGGAATTTTCTGTACAGCCACCTTATCACTACACAGATAAAACTTTGCTTTCACAACCTGATCTGGCTGCGCTTTAGGCAAGA
The DNA here is from genome assembly GCF_000703405.1 of Apaloderma vittatum. Lineage (NCBI taxonomy): Eukaryota > Metazoa > Chordata > Aves > Trogoniformes > Trogonidae > Apaloderma > Apaloderma vittatum. Next base: position 25,535 of record NW_009705165.1, read on the forward strand.
CAAAGCAGCAGTACCTAAAGCCAAGCTATGGCTTTTAGTATGTTTTACTATTTCTTGGAAAATTGTTTTCTAGATTTAAATTCTGCAGTGGATATTAGTAAAAAAAGTAATATTGAACTAATCAAACATAATTATTTCAGTTGTTGGATTAAGCATGCAAATTTAACAATCCATAATTATTATTTTAAAGTTCTATGGATTGAAAATATAAAATTTGTGTCTTATAGGTAACAATTGAGTGAAATGCAGTGAAATGCTAAACACTCCAAGCCACAATCCTATTAATGCTGCTGTTAGATTGGACCCCTACTTTTTAACAACATCATAGGGGATCTGAAGTGTAAATATCACTTAGAAGAATAGCTACACTTTTATACAGTCCTGTCTACTTAATTAAATGATGTCACTTGTGAAGTTTTATACTTGAAAGGCATTATGCCAATAACATTGAACAAGGTGTGTTCTTTGTGATGACATGTACTCAGTAGGTTCTCTTTTGTCGTAAAAGTACCATTATAATGAAAGATCTTAGGCCAAAACTGAAGGTACACCATTTCCTCCATTTCATTATATTAAAATGGCTTTATATCCCTTTTATACAATAAAGCTATAATAAAGCAACTAAGATGATGGAGTGGAGCATCTCCCTTATGAGGAAAGACTGAGGGAGCTGAGTCTCTTTAGCTTGGAGAAGAGGAGGCTGAGGGGGGTGACCTTATTAGCATTTATAAATATACAAAGGGGGAGTGTCATGAGGATGGAGCCAGGCTCTTCTCGGTGGCAAACAATGATAGGACAAGGGGTAATGGAATCAATCTGGAACACAAGAGGTTCCACTTAAATTTGAGAAGAAACTTCTTCTCAGTGAGGGTGACAGAGCACTGGCACAGGCTGCCCAGAGAGGTTGTGGAGGCTCGGTCTCTGGAGACTTTCAAAACCCACCTGGATGCCTTCCTGTGTAACATCATGAAGGTGTTCCTGCTCTGGCAGGGGGATTGGACTAGATGATCTTTTGAGGTCCCTTCCAATCCCTAGCATACTGTGATACTGTGATAATATGACACCAAAACATTACATAAGTATTAAAATAGTTTTTTAAGATGCTGATGAATAAAACTAACCGACATCTGAAGCTAGCTATTAGTGTGACATCTCGACCTGTCTTCTCACTTGTCAGAACTTCTTGCCCTGGGGAGCTTAATACAGCTCCTCGAATGCTTTTCCTGAGTGTAGCTCACCATGTATAGACTACATTATAAGATTGCATTTGCTTTGGACTTCAGGAATGCTTCCCAACATTATTTACTTCAATACCTATATAATCTGTTTGGGTCATTTTTCCTGCTTTGTATTTTTTCCAATACTGCATGCCAGGGAATAGAATACATGAAAATATATTCTGCATGGGTCAGTCCTTTCACTTCAAAGACCACTTTCAGATATTTTGTGAATTGTATGCTGAAAATTAATGGTCTAGAAGGCAGGATGAACATTTATACTAAAAATGGACTGTTAGTCATGCTATTAGCAATAAATTCAAAGCCAATTTATGACTTTTGCCAAAAACAATGGGAGCATAGAGGAGCAAAGAGAAGCATAGGACCGACTTATCTGTGTGTTCTCCTTTCTTGTCCCTAGCTTGCTTAACAAATTGGTAAAAAAGTAATGAAAACAGAAATATCACCTACATTTGTCAGAAAAAACGTCAACGTTAGAAGCTGATTAACAACTCTTTATTGTGAAGAAAACATGGGAATAAATCCATCCCTGTAGTATTACTGCAGTTAAAATTACAAATGCTTAGTGCAATGGAGTATTAGGCTGCAAACAACAGTCCTGGGAGGGCCAACATAGCAAAGAGCTTATTAAAAACCCAGCTACAAATGCTACAAATGGTTTTCCAAGAAAAGTGCACATATAGCAGATCATAGCATCCAATTTTCTATTTTTGTTCATCAATACTGCTTCCTTTCCTGAAGGAGAAATATATGAAGTGTGACTATATTTTTCACTCTGTAACCTTAAGAATGACAGAGCCAAAGATAAACTCATGCTTTTGTAATAGAAATAGCTAAATGTACATACATAGAGTTAGCAAACTGTTCAGCAAAGGTATTTTGGTAAGGTTTTCTTTGCCACGATGTATAATCATTTGCATTGCTGTTCAAAGAGAGACTTTTGTACCAATTGTTAAGTAAAAGAAGAGTTTTTGAAGGGAGGGCATCAGGATATACTGTACCATCTAGTCAGTAATGCATAGTAAGATGCTGGCTACCTTATTAAAAATTAAAAAAAAAAGTAAAAAAAATCTAGTTAGCTTGGGAATCTAGGATGGTAAAAAGTCTGTAGACTTTTAATGCCTGTTTCTGAGTAGCTCAACAGGACAGTTACCAGGAGGAAGTAGGAAACAGACAAATGCACCTGAAACCCCACGTATACAAAATAGAAATGGCTGCAGAGATTGTTTTGAAATGAGAAAGACCCATCTGAGTAAAAGGATACTGAATCAAATCTGTTACTGGAGGTAAATGATGTGAAAATCTGTGAATAAATAAGAGATCATACTCTCTCGTGTTGAGATTTGAAAGGCAATTTGTTACTGTAAATTACAAAGTAGAGATTTATTGTGTAAACTTGAATGCTATCTATAGTATAAGTAGAAGCTTTATTAATATATAAGGAAGCTTTTCCTTTGTTTTCCCCTTCTTTTTATGTACCACTACTATGAATTACTACATTCAGGAGGCTGTGTAACTTCTCCATTAGCAAAAAGAGAGGAGATTTTTGGAAGACCTTTCGTCGATGAGAAGTTTTGAAATTTATGTTTTTGTCATTTTGTTTTACTGTTTGGTGGTGTGGTTTTTACATAGGAAAATGTGGTATTTGGTCTCCTATTGGTCCTTAGCTAAGAACTAAGCAATATATTGCCACAATATTCTTATTTACATTGTTCATGTTTGTTCCGTGTCTACTGTTAATTTTTCTAATTTGATTAGAATGTCCTTTTTTTCTTGAAAACGTGTATATAACCTTGTATCCTTCAGGTATAATTCTTTTGCATTAATTAAAAAGTAATTAGCTAGAAGAAGATAAGTAATTCTTAAAGATTAATGTAACTCATATAATTCTTAAAGATTAATATAACTATTTATATTAGTTTTGAAGACTTGAATTTTTTTTTTCCATTGTGTTTCTTTCTTAAGTGTGCTTTCAGCTTAACTTATTTTTGCATAGAAATAAATCAGTCAAGTTAGGGTAAATTCTTAGAAAAAGGTTTCCTTTTATATTCATGGTATTTGAAGGTCTGCCTCAGAGCATTAAAAAAACTTATTAGAATATTTTAAGAAATTCTGATAGCATAAGTTTGGGTTAATTTTTTTTAATACTTCCATTCTAATGTGACACATTTAATTACACCACAGGACGAGACAGGAAAAGTCCAAAGAACAAGATTTTTTCTTTAATATTTTTTTCATCACAAACACATCTTAACAAAAATAATTAACTACATTGTGTGTTTTTCATTTAAAAGTGCAGTCATTTACAAGATAGAAATTGAATGGTAAATAAGTATTTTCAAAAAACTTAGAAGATTTTCTTAGGAGGAAGTAACATTTACAATACAAGTTAGTCTTCCACATGTTTTATCAATTCAGTGACTGTTCCTTGATCATGTGACACACATGGTAGAATGTATGATCCGCCCCTGGAGTGAAAGCTGCAGGTGCTGACAGCAATGCCATGTGCTGGTCATTGGTGCTGTGGTCCTTCTGTTTTCCTTCCTTCCTCCTCCTTTGTCTAAACCAATTGTCTTCTCTCAATTTTTCAGACAGACCTCTAACTAGATCTATACAGATGTCCCACTGCAACTCAAGCAGAGCCACATTAATTTCAGTGGAGCTCCATCCAGATCCAAGCAGCAGTCCAGATCTGCAAAGGGGTGAATATGTGCCCAAACAAATCAATATCCCACACAGATGTTCTAAAGTCTTTCAGGCCAGTTCTTTCAGTATATAGATTGGAATTATGGGTTGAAGGATTTAGGGAAAAAAATTAGTTTAGAGGCTGCTTTCAGGGAAAGGTGGTGACAAAAGATGGGTGAAAACAAATGGGTTATTGCATTCAGGAGAGCTGACAGTATTAAAAGAGACAAGATTAATGAAAAAATAGCTAAACTATCATGAAACTAATAAAAATAAGAACCTGCCTTGACTATTAGTCATACAAATTGTGAAACAAATGGAAACAAGGATATGGGACTAAGGATGGGTATGGAGGAAAAACTGAAGCACAAAACTTGGAAAAGATAAAGCTCTAAAAGTTATAATTAGAAATGCAAAAGATGGCAAGAAGAGTCTGACTAAATGAAACAAAAGTAAGAGAAGGAAAAATTAGCCTATATGTCCCTCTTTGACAGGATGAGGAACAGTGTATGATACTGAGAAGACCAGAGTGGTCCAGAAATAATTGAAGCTAATTGGATTCAAAGGTTCAGGATTTTGAGACTGGCTAGATGTATTTGATCACAGTCTCCTGTGACTGGTCTCTAATGTGCCAAAGGAACTTGAAGCTGTAAGGGATAAGGTAGGATGCAAAAACCCAAAACAAGGTAAGCTACACAAATACTAATATTCTAAGAAACAGCCCATATGCATTTATGAGGAAGTTGCTGTGTGAAATCAGTCTCGCTGCTCTCTTTAATGGTGTAGCTTACCTAGTGGTAAGAAGAAAGGTTTTGAATATGCTAGATCTTGAATTTAACAGGATTTTGATGTTGAGGGAACTGGATTACATTAATCTGTACCGTAGAGAAGCAAGGAAAGCAGCCAATTATTTTTATATTCATCTAGAATAAGACAAGAGCTAATTAGTGTAATTATTAGTGAAGACAATGTCAGGAAAAAACCACTTTAGGTACATGAGGCATTGGGAAAAGCTAAAATTCTGTGAAGCATGTAACTGAAGGTTTCTAACTATGAGTTAAACAAACTTGTCAGCATGATCTAGACAGACTTATTTCTGATTAAGAGCAAGCAGTTTCAGCTGGGTCTATAACCTTTCTAACTAAAACCGCTTTTCTACTACAACACTTTTGTGATTACTCTCATTTAGGTAGTCTGTGACCATTGGCCATTGAGAGATAATGCAATCTTGAAGTTACCTTCTTTACCTTGAATGTATTGTCCTTTGGACTGCAACACTTAATTATCCTGTGTGAATTGAAAAAGAAATACTATGGGGACTGCCCATTTCAATAGGTTGGGTCATAATTAAAAGATTTGAAGTAAAGTTTTTTCCTTCTAGCGTACTTAGTAAATTCTAAATATAAGAAATGTCATTTTGGAAAGGCAGCAGCCTGAATTTTTTCGAGATATATGCCTTTATTTCTACTAAGAGCTATACAGTTCTGGATGATAGGTCTAATTTCACCAGCTTGATGAATTTCAGTCATTATTTGATGTATTTTCCAGAGAAGATTTCTTCAGGTGGCATGCATGCTAAGACTAGCTCAGTGTTGTTGATATAGGATGTAGATAATTATTTTGGAGTCCCTTGGATACTGCCCACTTAGAAATATAAAGAAATATCAATTTAAACGTATGCTAGGATTGCTTACTTTACAGTAGATTCAGCCTAATTAGCTGAAGACTGTGAGAGTCCCATGGAATTCAGACTGAGATTGAAATAGAGAATTACGTGTGGGGTTTTTTTACTGAGGGGTACTTTTCCAGGGTCAGTAACATCTTGCATTGTCGTGGAAGTTTGATTATTTTTAAGAATTTCCCACAGATGTCACGTTTGTTCTAGAAGACTTAAAGGGTACCAGTGAACTTAGTAACTGAGGAGGCTTCAGAAGGTGAGATGATTTCTGAGGCTGCTCAGTTCCATATGCATAACTCACTAGACAGAATTTTCGGAGAAGAATTGTTTGTGTCTACTGGTAAAGAAGTAATACTGTAATTACATAGCACTGGCTTATACAGGGTGATAGCAGATTATTGGCAATTTTGTGTATAACACAATTTTCTCTTTTATATGTGAGGTAGTGGTGGATTGACCTCTGAGAAAGAAAAGTTGATTCATGCTCCAAAAAGTAGTGCAACCCTCTGCTATACTCCTTTTGACCTCCTGGTCTGCAAGGCTCATCTCCCTCCTTCTCTCCCTTGCTCTCTGCTTCCCTCCCTCCCTCCCTCTCCCTCAGTTTAATATCTTAAAATATTGTCATCTCAATCCAAGATATTCTTCTGATTTTGTTTCGTCTTGTCTCCCTGAATTTTCATAACCGTGTCCTATATACAAGCAGCTTGCTTTTTGCCATTTGGAATTTTTTATTCTGTGCTAAGGGAATTGCAGCTAATTGTTAGAGCAAGGATAAAACTGCATCTTGTCTCCTTTGAGAGGATATTTGTAATGTCCCCATAGCAATTAGCAAAAAAAGAACTGTCATTGGAATGTTGTTTCTTGTGGAGGTAAAGCTTCCTGCAAGTCATTGGATATACCCTCTTCTTCATGTTTTTGTGATGTTGAACATGTTACGTAGTTTTGTATTCATCAGTGGAATATGAGAAGCAACAGTGTTTTTTCCTGAATTCTGAAAGCTGTGAATTAATATCTGCTCCACTTCGTTTAGGTTTTAGACCAACTTTAAGGAGTACTGTGCATATATGAATATATATAGTGGGCTAAATTTACTCTAAGAGAGTAAGTTGAAGTTGCTGATTTGTGCGATATCATTTCAGGGAAAAAAATCAATCACTGTAATTGGTAGCTGTCATCATATCATACGATATGGATTTAACATGTACAATTCAAAGGCAATATTTATACACTCCTTTTTAAAAAGAGGCATTTCTTATATGACAGGAAAGCTGTTGAATTCAGTGACGTTCAATAAATAAAACCTAGTGCTCTGGAGATCTGTGGTGAGATAATAACAGCACTAATATCAATCCCCCAAATTCTTATCCTGATCCCTTCTTACAAAATACAATTAGAGCTTTATTTTGAATGGTAACACAGAAAAAGAAAAATATAGGAAGGGAACTAGGAAAGATTAAAAATAGAAATTAAATCCAGTTAGCAGCATAGAGCATAGAAAATCTTTCCATCAATATTTTGTCCACTTCCTCTCTTTTACGATTTACTTTTTTCAGTGGTTTCTACTGGTTGTTTTTCTAGTTTCATGCCCAATGTTAGTGTTGTAGTAGAGGTTCATTTTTATTTGAGCATGCATAGCTAAAAACAAGCACAGAAAAATCTTTACTCTCAAATGTTTAAAATTTGAGATCGGACACAATGTTCTTCAGTGCTATCGTTTCTCCCATTGAAGTCTGTTTTTTCATTTTTATCTTTGAGGGAACAAAATGAACCAGAAAAAAATCTAGTCTAAATTATTTTTCAGAAAATGATGGATGCAATGATCTTAGTTTGATCTCCAACAGAGCTCAAAGAAGTAACTTGTGGCCTCTGTCCCCAGCTGAAATCTTATGGAACAGCAGCACAGTTTTGTAGCTGTAATGTGAGTAGCACCTAACATCCTTCAGCAGCCTCAATAGCCCAAGCATAAATGTATTCATTTTATAAAAAAAACTTGCACTCAATTCAACTGAAGCGAAACCCAGATAATGAGTGAATATTTTTGAAAACTCCATTCCCTTTTTCGTTAAACACAATGTTGAAACAATCACCTGTTTTCTGATGTGATGTTATCACAGAAAATGAGATATCATGTAAAGGATCTCACAGGTAGTTGAACTGCTAACATGACGAAAAGAATACATTTATTACTGTGATTTATATTTGAGTTTTCCTGACATTGGTTTCATTATGAGGTCTGAGCATCGTTGATATATTCTTGAGAGGCGATATTTTTATGAAGTGAGAGACAGTTATAACAACTCTCACTTAGTTTAGCAAGTTGCCTAACAGTAAAGATTTATTTTAGTTTACCCTTTATGTTTAAGGATAGTTCATATTTTCCTCAAGATTTTCAGTAGCTTTGCTCTATGTTGTGTATGCTATGTGCATTTTAGTTGGAGTTACTTTTCACTCCAAGGAGTAAATAATGTTCAGGGAGGGAAGGGCATGATGACCAGATGACAGTTCGGAAATGGCATAATAATCCTATTGCTAATACAATATTTCATGCTACTGAGAGGGAAGAAAAGTTCATAAACCACAGGAAAACAATTTTTATAAGCTTTGTTAAGAGTAGAGAAATATTATACTTCAGTCATGGGTGAAATCTGAATTCTGTATACCCTTTTATTTGTCCACTTCTTGAACAAACAGAGGTAATCATTAATTGTCAATAAATGAAACTGTATCACAAGAAGGAAGCTAAACTCCACCAAGCTCTGTTGCTTTACTATGTAACTTTAATGACTCAAGTTTCTGTTATTTGAGGAACTTATTCTGTAAACTTTAGTGTTATTTTTTATTACATTCTAAAATGCACCTTCATAAGAAGCTTCAGTTTAAGCTTGTAATGTGCACTACCTCTTTATTTCTGTATTACTTTTCAGCGGAAACTAGAAATAGTTTTAATGCCTATAAATTCCTCTTGAAGGCAGTTTAATATGACATGGATGTGCAGCAGGGCACAACCTTTGAGTTTGCTGTGAAAGTAAAGTATACTTTAGAAACAGTACAGAGATTAGGAAGCAATCTGACAGATTATAATGACTTCAAGATTTAAAATGCCTCCACAACCACAAAAACCCAACTTGAGTGTTTGACCTTTTTTTAAGTTGGCCCATATGTTTCAGAACAAAAAAAAACAATGTTGTGTCAAGGAGATACTTGAATTTTGGATGTATGCTGTAAAGGATACATAGCAAAATTCACATTTGGCCAAAAGTTTTGGAGCCACATAAACCTACTGCACCAATAGGTTAATTTTCTTCACTTACCACAAGTGGAACTGGAAATATTTGAGGTAATTCCATGATATTGCTATGATTTCTCTCAGTTTTTTTAGATTGCTTTAGTTGTGCATAGGCATAAAAGATTCAAGAAATAAAATTATGTAGGCATTGACATGGAATATAACTACTACCATTGTGAAGAGTTCGTTAAGAGACATTGGTGTTGAAGACACTGATCTAACCGTGCTTCCTTCAAAATGCAAGAATATTATTCAGTAGTTTTCATGGACCAGGTCCAAGAATTTTTGAAAGAGTATATAAATAAGCGTGGTGGCTTTGCTTAAGGAGCAGTTCTAAATCTCCGCATTTTTAGGGTACAAAATCACTACTGACCTGTTTGTTCTCTAGTACAGACGTAGATTAGGAGATATGTTACTGAAAATAAATAACTGAATTAATGTTGCGTTAGTCAGAGGCTATCATCCAGATAATCAAACTCTCTCTGAAATACGCTAAATTTGAGTGAAGTCTCCTAATGCAGGTAGTTCTTAACACACTATATTGAGTCTTTCATTGAGACATGAACCTGGTGTCATTTTTGGGTTTATTTAGAATATAAATTCTCCTTGTATGATAGAGTTTGTTCTTAGTACACAAAATTACTCAGTGTCATGGTGGCATTGCTTTCTTGATTGGCTGGTAAAGTCAATTCATGAAGAATGACTGTTAATAAACTGTTCAGTTTATTAAGTGATAAAAAAAGGTTTTAATTAAGCCATATATTACAGCAATAGCTAAATGTTTTGAAGATTTTTTTTTTTGGCAGAACACTACATGGTAATTTGAGCCATCATGAAAGAAATAATTTATATAGAGGTTTATATGTCAGTTTTCTAAATTCTCAGACTTCCTTCTATATTGGTGTATAACAAGTCGTTTTAAATGTTTAACTGAAAACGTCAAAATTCCACATTTAAACGTCCAAAACCAAGTTACACTGGCACCGCATCCTTTATTCAGAACTAATCATCTAATTTATGCAGGTCACAAATAAACACGATACCTTCTCAGACATCTATAAAGAAACATGTTTGTGTTCAAACTTTATTCATCTTCACTGAAAGAGTTCTGCCTCCATCCTACTCCACTTCCCTTGTACTACAGGCGTATGCTGTTGCTATACCTCTTACAAGGTAGAAGGGAATGCAGTGTGCATAAGCAGATTGTTTTATAGAGGCCACCATCATACTAGGAACATACCTGAATATAACTTATAGGTCTGGGCTTTTTTTTCATTTGTTTTTTTTCGTTTTTCAAGAAAGTTGTCATTCTCATTCTCTGTGTATCATATGCTTTCTATGTTGTTGGGGTTTTTTTTCTCGTTTTGTTTGAATATATATTTTGCCCACTGCCCTCTGTTATAGGGCTAGAGGGACTTCATTCAGATGTGGCTCTTCTCTGTTGACCCTTATATTCAATGGGACTACAGTCAAGTTTATAATGCTGCAGTTCTGCTGTGTTCCCCCCAAACTGCAGACATGTTATTCTCAGCAGCAGCTGTATCCCACCACATTTATGGTGATAAATTTTTGGTAACAGCTAGTAGCTGGCACCATGCTACATATTAATCCTTGATGATGCAAAGATATTTATCGTATTTTATTAGTACAAAATGCGATACGAAGAGTAAAATTGTAGCTTGAAGAGGTGGGGTTTTAAAAATTCAATATCTCAAATAAGGAGCAGCTGCCTGTGCTTTTTTCTCTTGGAAGGAAATACCACCGCTGTTATTTATTTATTTTACAGTAATTAGCTGAGAGCTCTATTGGTGTATAATTTAAGAGTGCCTGTGTCAAGGTGATGCCGTCTCAGCTGTTTCCTGAGCTTTCTGAACCTGCCGTTGTTCCTGATCGGAGCGGTCCCAGGAGACCAGACTGGACTCCTGGGAGATTTCTGCCTTTTCTTAGTATCTATCAATGCTCATTATTCTTGCAAAATGGAGCTGGCGTCGGCGAGGCCTACCTGTGGGCACAAGGAATAATGTAATCAGCCTGAAAAGAAGCTCTGCTCACTTCTGCAGAGCGTTTATTTTGCTCAGACCATGGGCCAGGAAGGTAATGTGAGAAAGGAGGCACAGAGCGATGTGTGGACAGGTTACTGCTGCCGCTGCGCTGTCCTGGGGGGCACCCTGGGGGGTACCTGTGGGGCACTCATGGGGTGCTTGTGGTTCATTCTTAGGCAAGGATTGCCGGGCTGGGCCTTGAGGTCACAGGTGTCTGGGTCTCGGTGTGCAAAACCTGTTTCTGAGAGCACAGGTCTGCAAGTCGCTGCTCTCTGTAACCAGCCACAGACAGCTGCCAACAGCTCAATTGGCTTTTTCCTCCTCCTTGGGAGGATTCATTATACCCCTGGCAGGCCTGATGGTGCTACATTAAGATGGATGAAGCACGTCCGATACTTGGTTACAGTCACACTACCTCTAGGAAAGTCTACTAGTACTATCAAATATTGTTTATATATATTTTGATTAATGTGATTTTAAGAGTGACATACCTGGTTTTGAACATGCAGTCATACAATGGAAATTGTAATTTAGTGTTAAGTGTTGCAGTTTTAGCTCAACACATGACTGAGGAGTGCTACTTACGTAGCATTGACAGTGACTGTGATTTTATTTTTATCTCGTCTTCTTAACTAGAGCTATTTGTTAAAACTCAGACCATAGAGGAGGCTAGACACGAGTGAAATATGTATTGTTAATCACTGTTTCATATAATTCTTTCTGACTTTTTGGCTAAAAACATAAAACAAGGATAAAAGAATTGAGGTGGAAGTTGGTTATATTTTTTTTCACATGCAGAAATAGAAAAAAATGCTGTGCAGAAAAATAATAAGTCCTAAAATTTATTCTCTTTCATTAGTATGAAATATTCTATCTTAAACTGGCAAACACAATTGTTATAACAGTAGATGTGTATAATATATATAACAACAGGTGAGGACAAGACTTAAGCAATAAAAAATGGAAGTCGTTAGCTCATAGAACAAGCAACAGCACAGTCATTATTATGGAACTAATGAAAATCAATATTTTCCTTTTGTACCTATAAAAAATCAATTTTTATTTTTTGTACATACAGAAATCAATGTACTAGAGTGAGTCCTTTGATAAGAAAATGTCTTTCTGACTCTCATTTTGGGATTTTCAAATGCAGCTAATTTTGTGGGACTCAAGAATACCTTATTTCTGATAAAAGGACAGATTTATTTTATAGAATGTGGAACAGTTTTTTGGTTTGCTTGTGGTTTAGTAATGGTGCTGTGTCGGTGAAGGACACCATAATTCTCCTAGTGATCATGTTATTTTCAAACGGGTTGGCAATGCAATCCACTGAGCAAAATTTGCAAACCAATACCATAAAAATATTTTGTTGTGCTTGAGTTGAACTGCTGATGTGTCTCTTGCCTATAAAACTGAAAAATAGCACATAGTGCAATGATGTGTAAGTGGATGTATAGTAAGTACATATAGTTCTTATTATTCTTTTCTTGCCTGTAATTATTTTCAGCACCTATCAAGGATGCATCTGTGTTTTATGTATCAAAGACAGTGCTTTCAAAGGTATGTTTTTATTAATGACTTATTTTTTCAGACATGGCAGATTTAACTCAAGCTAACGCAATAGATTAGTGTGACATTTCAATAACAGTTACTGTTAGACAGTAGTGACGTAACTAATTTTACATGCTTTAGAAGAGAAAGTATGTGTAAAATTGATGCCCTGAAATATTTTGTGTATTTGAGGACACCAAACTCGATTGTTTTGCATTATGTTCATGCCTTGCCTTGGCTTTTCATTTAAATCCTGTTTTCACATTTCGTAATGTTAGGTACTTTTTTTCTTTTCCTATTTTCTCTTGGATTTTCACTGCAATGAATAACCAATGGCCTTTTCAGAAGGAAGACCAGCTATTTTGATAAAATTTTAGCTTATGATTTTGCAGACTCTGTGATGGCTCAGATTTATCTTTTTCACTTCTATCTATATAGGAGAAAGTTTCAGTGTTTGCTTTTGTTCTGCAAAAGCATCTGTTTGTCTCATATGTAAATCAAATTCCATTTGTAATGGTTTGTTTATTTGTTTTACAAAACACTAAGTTTGAAGATTGAAGCAGGAGTACACTTCTTTTAAAATGAAAGAAACCCTGATCATAGAATCATGCAGTTCTTTCCATTTAGCTTGTTACACAGACCTCTGTAAATCTATGGATTCATGAGTTTTCAGTTTTGTCATTAGGTATGGCTTTTAGTGAACTGGATATCCTCCAAAATTCCAAACTAATATTTTCCTTCTCCAGTATGCTTTGCAAGTATGAACAGGTCATTTCTAGCAGTGGTATTGCCACCTTCTTTGTTTAGCAAGTCCTGTAAATACTATCCTTGCAGGCTGAGATTCCAGAACTGATGAGACTCCAGATTAAAGAGCTGTTACACTGGAGCTATTGGAGAAGGGGCAGTTCTCTACACAGTCGCTGGTGCTGTGCTGCAGGGTGCACTCTGCTTTTCTACATTGCATAACTGCACAAGCTTCTTCCAAAAATTAAGTTCAGCCAAAATATTGTGTTACTCCTTGTGAAAAGACTGAGAAAGAAATTCATCTGGGAGATGGGTTTAGGCTGGAGGAGAAAGGAGGTTGGTTCCCCTTCATGTGGTCAAAACTGATCCAAATTTAAGTAATTTGTAATACTACTGTCATCATCGCATTTCGCCTCCATGTGTCTCAGCCTCTGTGGTTTTGCAGTTTTTCTGACTTCCTATTTAATCTTAATCCACTCCTTGGCGAACTAGAACAGATACTATTTTTATTGGTTTTTCTTCTTCTGTATTACATTTAAAATATAATCCTAGCCCCGCCTTACTTCCTACATTCAATATACCAGTTGCATGTTTTTAATTAAAATTTAGAAATAGATGAAACAAAGAATGGTTGCACCAGTATGTTTCTTAATAATTCATGTAGTCTTGGTCATAGCTACCATGAAGTTTCCTGTGTATTCATCTGTGTAGGGCTCTCAATAAGAAGGGTAGTGTCTTTGTAACAGTTCTGATTCCATATCCAACACCTTCAGTGAGTAAATAAGGGAGAACTTCATTGACTTAATGGTGTGAAAATCTCTTTAGTATACTTAAGTTTATTTTGAATAAGCAATGCTTAGGAATTCTGTGCACAAATGTTGAAATAAACTAAAAAATAATCACACAGTGTCATAAAATTTCACATTCTTATTTATACACATCTTGTAAAAAGATGTTCTTATACATCCATTAATCTTCTCATCAAGGAAAAAAAGACAGAGAACTGTTGTGTTTGGTAGGGGATCTGATATGCTGAGACTTCATAGCACAGTTGTATTCTGGACATATCTGTAGAAGCATACACTACTTTTCACGATTGCTCTTTTGTTCATGACAAGTATTTTGAATCTATTTTAAATATTCTTCTTCGGAGCTCCTAGGGAGACATGCTGCCTCAGGTAACTGGATTCAGCACCAGCATATTTTCAGTCTAGAGGTCTCAACTTCAGCTTAGTCAGGGTCCAGGGCTGTACCTTAACCTATGTATAGATAAGTTTGAGTTCATCTCCTTGCTTGTGGAATTAAGTTCGTTGCACACTTTCTGAAAGGATTGAATGCAAATAGAGAAATATGAATAGAAAAAAATGCGTTTCCCCAGTGTTTGCTTAAATTGCGACATTGTGACTTGAATTTCTCTTTAGTTAATAATATGCACTTAACAGTGTTACAGCTGCAATGAGCAGATTTAACCTCTAAAGCCTAAACCAGTTGACCTCTCCTAGTCAGTGATCAGCCCCAGCAAATGGCACCAAAGAACATCTTAGAGCAGGGCCATGCCTGACTGGGAGACCTCCTTCCCCAGGCCACATTTACCACTCCCTTACAGTGTCCTTCGCTGATGTGTGGTGTTCAGTTCACCTTATATTTTCTGTGTTCTCTTCAGATGTTCAAACCTGGTTCTTAAGTGACGTCTTAGGATTTTTATGTAAAGCAAAAAGTTTAAAACTTTAGCAATTTCAAACAATAGAAATGAGATGAGATAAAATCATTTTCTGTCAATAACTTGATGGAATTATTTATTTTTGCCATATGTTTAGTTAAAATCTCCTGTGCCATACAGTATTGTACACGTCAAAACACAGCTTGCTTCAGTAGATGTAGCCAACTGCTAAAAACCAGCAAATCTTTTTACAGTTTGTAACTAGGGAACATTATGCTGTGTTTATTGGTTGGTGTTTTTACCCTTAAGACGTAAGAAATAACAGATCTGTTGAGTCTCAGTGCATCAGACAACTTCTCTGCTGGTTGACTGTGCTACACTGCTGTGAAATGCTGGCACAGCTAACGTGAGCAGCAGCAGTCTCACCACAGTGGCGAGGGAGCTGCAGTAGGTTAGTTGTGCTGTGGGACCTCTTTTCACAAAACATTTTTTTTCAGTCCTTTTTTCATGCTTCCATGGTTTTCATGCTTCTTGAGGTGAACCCTCAGTGATCTGGTGGTAGATGGTATAAAAGCAGCCAATGTAGAAGAACAGGCATGCTGGCATTTAGGACTTGAGCGGTGTCAGCAGGCATATTTATTACACGTCGCTGTGAATGTTGCATGTTTCTTCCTTGTGCTTGGAGCTGTGAGGATCCCACAGACTCATTTTAATGTTTGCATTGCTCAGCTGGCCCTTCCTTATCAGAGTGTTCCCCCTTACACCCCAATCTGGTGATCAACGCATGCAGTTAAACTCCATATATGTGATTAAATCATTTCGTACTACCAGACAAGTTGATGAAAAACATCACCATAAGAGGTTCTGAGATATGAAACCATAAAGTGCACTTCTCATACATTCTTCTTGCTTTTTTAATACTTCTCTCAGGTTTCTTGTTTGGTTTTGATTTTTATTTTTAAATACAGTTTTAGAACGTTGGTAAGTGACATAGATTAAAGAAATCATATTTGGATCTTTTGTGAACAATGAAAAGCAACAGTTTCTTAGTTTAAAATAGTGTTTTGCTTAACAATTCATGCAAACAGTGCAAAGGCAAAGGAAATAACATCTTATTCACGCTGCCAAAAAGAGATAATTTTATAGTTTTCCTGGTTTTGGTCCCTGAGCCTGGGGGAGTCCAACACACATTTTGTCCTAATAATATGTATCACAAAGGAAAACTGATCACATGTCTGTTAGCATAAATGTCAGTTTAAAAGTTCTTTTACATTTGTAATAATTTCAAGTACTGCTCTTTTTATAGGTTTGGGAAGTGGTGGGCTGGAAGCTGTTATCAAAATCCTGTAATGAAGACTAGAGGCAAAAATCTGAGGCAAAGTAGGCAAGTGAGCAAAATTAAAATGAAGTTAAAAATGGTCCTTGTTTCAGCTGTTCCCCTGCATACTGGAGAAGCTTCAAATAGATTTTTCTGTTGAGATCTAGGCCAAAATAGACAATCTGAAGTTGAGATTGTCACCACTAACCTACACTTTTCCTGCTTATCACAGGTGATGTTTACAGTCTTGAAGTTGTTTAAACATGTCCATCTTCTGTACAGATTTTGAAATGTGCGGGAGAAATCCGTACAGAAGACAAAGCTACAATAGTATCTCATTATTAACAAACATAAATGTGCTTTTCTGTAAATCTCTCTTTAAAGAAAGGCGATTTTGCTTTTACTTTGTGATTGTATTAAAGCTTAACATCCTTCATTCCTGTAATGCGTTGTGTCAAGCTCTGGAAACACTAGGTTGCCTGGACATGCTGTTGTTACTTTCTTTTTGACATATTATCCCATGAGGCAAATGAGCAATCTGCAGTGGCATATTCCCTGGTGGCTTCGTATCGGTGAAATTAATTCACTCCTTAAATCCCTTCACATGCTGTTCCATATAGAAGTAGTTAGATGGAACGTGTGTGCCAAAGGGCTGAGTGAAGTCCAGAAGGCAAAATGATGAATGAAGAGGTCAAGGTAGGCGAGTAGATTTGTTTCTAACTGTAGTCGATTGTAACTATTGCTATCAGGAACAGCACATGCCCTGAAGTAACAGCAGTCAAGCAGACCCTGTGCCTCAAAGCTGCAGGAACCAACCTTTGCATCCAATTGGAAAAATCCTGCAAGCTCTTCCTTAACAGTTTCCTGTGCAAGTGCATAGTACCTGTGTGACAGGAACCCAAGGGTGGGAAGGGCGGTTCCCTAGGACGTGCTGTGTCATCCTAGTACAAATGAGAGACCCCTTTTGACAACTCCTATGTAGTGGAGCCCGCTCTGTTTTCTCTTCTATTGTTTAATCTAATCTGCTCATGTGTTTGGCAATACAAAAGGGGAACAAAATAGGTGTTTAATACCTTTATCATTGATCTGAATGAGGGGATCCAGTGCACCCACAGTTAAGTTTGCAGTCAACACCAAGTCGGGTGGGAGTGTTGATCTGCTTGAGCATAGGAAGTCTCTGCAGAGGGACCTGGACAGGCTGGATCAATAAACCAAGGCCAATTGTATGAGGTTCAGTAAGGCCAAGTACCAGATCCTGCACTTGCATCTCAGCAGCACTACAGGCTCAGGGCAGAGCTGCCCAGCAGAAAAGGACCCAGGGGTGCTGGTCCACAGCTGCCTGAACATGAGCCAGCTGTGTGCCCAGGTGGCTGGGAAGGCCAACAGTATCCTGGCCTGTATCAGGAATAGGGTGGCCAGCTGGAGCAGGGAAGGGATTGTCTTCCTGTACTTGGCAGTGGTGAGGCTGCACTTTGAATCCTGGTTTCAGTTTTGGGCCCCTCGCTACAAGAAAGACACTGAGTTGCTGGGGTGTGTCCAAAGAAGGGCAATGAAGCTGGTGTAAAGTCTGGAGTGTAAGTCTTGTGAGGAGCTGCTGAGGGAACTGGGGTTATTTAGCCTGGAGAAAAGGAGGCTCTCTACAGCTGCTTTACAGGAAGTTGTAGTGAGGTGGAGGTCGGTCTCTTTTCCTACATTACAAGCAACAGGACAAGAGGAAATGGTCTCAAGTTGCTCTTGGGGAGGTTTAACCTGGATTTTAGGAAAAATTTCTTCACCAAAATGGTTATCAAGCAGTGGAACAGGCTTCCAAGGGAAGCCGCTGAGTCACCATCCCTGGAGGTATCTGAAAGACGTGCAGCTGTGGTGCTCAGGGACATGGTTTAGTGATGGTCTTGGAGGTGCTAGATTCACAGTTAGACTCAATGATCTTAAAGATTTTTTTCAACCTAAATGACCTACGATTCTACGATTATTTGAAGTATTCCGTGTCACCTTCTACTCTGTACCTTTATTTCCCAACCTGCCTGCATGTGGATTTTTTTGCTATCACACACCTGCAGTGTGATTGCAGCACTGCCTGTTGGTGGTGTTGGAGGCCAGGCAGTGAGCTTCCCTGCCTCCGGGTTCTGCTCACCCTAAGCAGAGCTGCGTCTGTTTGATGGCAGCTTGAGCACAGATGCTGGCTACGATGGTGCTTTCTGCAAATGCACATCCAAATTCTCAGCTGTGGAGTTTCATCCAAATGGTTCTTTGGCAGTTCCCCGATACCCATCTTTTCATAATTAAGACTTTACACTTTGTTATGTATTGTCTCCCAGCCAACAGTGCAGAAATACTTCTTTTCAGAAGGTAATATGGGCTGATAAAATAGTTAAATGTTTAAGGTCAGTTTGGGTAAAAATTATTTTAACACATTATCTAGATTTGGGTGTGGTTGCCTAGCTTTGATGAATTTTTGTTATATAACTTTTCATACAGATCTCCAGCATGAAAGCCCTCTGAAATGAGCTCTCTAAGAGAATAGCATAGGTAGTAAAGCTATATAGGGAATGATGATTAACAGTCTCCTCCTCTCTTTCCTCCCTCCATCCATCTGGAACGAAACTGTGGCAGACTAGGGAGATACACATTACTTATTTTCTGTCATTATGATTTGGGTGGAGTTATTCAGAATCTCCAAAAGGCTGCACAACAAGCACATTTTGGTTTTGTTTTTTGATTCTGTCAGAGAAGCAATTTCTACTTCTGTCCCAAAATAGGGATATAGGTTTTTCCTGTGACCTAGGGCAGGCAACAATCACTTTAGGGTCAACAGCAGCTTTTCTGTGTTTTAAAATGTCATCATTCCTAAGTATTTTATCTCACTGCCTTCAAGGAGTGGGATCTGAGGGTTTCCAGATTCTCACTGGATCACAGCACTAAATTTATCTCTTAAAGGCATTCAATGTCATGATGTTTTTAAAAGCACAAGAGTATTGGGATTCCTGCCTAAAGACCCTTTACACATAATTTAGACACCTTGCAGCAGGATAAGAAGCACACTTCTAATACTTTCATTTTACAATCCCTATTTTTCCTCACAAGATTTAACCATGCCAGCTCACAAAACTGCAAGGTATAAATATCTTTATTCATACTTGTGCAAAGTGATATACATGATTTTACTATTTGATCATGAGTTTTGAATTTCATGTAAGTATGTGTTTAAATTGTTGTGATCACCAAATTTTTTTTTTTACCTCAAAATTTTCTATCCTGTCATTTTCAGAGAAGTAGAGTTGACTTATGCCCAAGGGAATGAAAAGGTTAATGAAACACAGAAGGAACATATTTTCCATCATTAAATTATCCCTGAACCATGAAACAATGAGCCAAATATTTGTACTACAGTTTAGTAAAGTGCTGTTTGTTCCGTACACGTTTATAACAGGAATCTTGTAACTGCAGTGAGCACCTTGTACACATAATAACTGGGAAAAAGCTGTGTTCTGGAGTTATTTCTCAATTACTTTAAATTTAGGGATCGTGCAGTCTCCTGAGTGACAACTGCAATGTATTTAGAAGCTTCCATTACAAATCTAAGATTTACCTTCATGTATCACTGACATTGTGATATCTTAGTACACTCAGTAGCATATATCATGGTCTTCCCTAGTAATTAGACCATGTGAAAGTCTTGATTCATATTCCTGAATAGTCAATAACTCAGTAGACTTTGAAATCAGTAGGAATCAAACATGCTAATGTACTTTTTGAAAGAATTATTTTACTTTGTGATAAGCATTTTTATACTACTTCAGGTTATATATCGCATATTGCATCATGTTACATAATAATTGGATACCTCGCATTTATTTTTACTAGGATTTCAAAAGATATAGGTTGCATGATTTATTTTTAATCCAGTGTGGATACAAAGTCCAAGTACTGCCACTTGCAAGTACTCATTGATGCAATAAATACTACACTACTAAAATTTCTGATAGTGCACAGCTTCTAACTTTGTTATGATGCTATATTTTTGTCATGATTTAATCTTTTTTTTAGGGCAACCCTTTCACACAACAACATTTTGCAGTGGTAGGAACTAACTGTAGCAGTATACAGGCACTCTACTGTCCTGATATTGCCTTCAGGCATACAGCATTGTGCCATACTGTAACAGAGTTGCTCTGATATGGTAGGTGATGAGTAACAAACTCCCTAAATTTTCATTTTCCCATGTTCACCTTTATGCGTTTTGTTTAAGTATCCAGCCGCTGTCTCCAACTTCTTTCCTAACCACAGCTTATCAAACTGACTTTCAGTCTCTCCACCACTTCCTTGGCAGAAGCCTCTATTTTGGAAAAATAAGCAGAGACACTTTGTTTTAGAGTATATGTGACCAATCCTTTCACATTCCTTCATTCAAAGCAACTGGTGCTACATGGGAAATGAGATCATCATGCACGATGAAGACAGTAAATGAAAGGCTGCAGATGACATAGGCCTTGACAAACAAGTTGCATACAACAAAGTGGTAGTTGTGAACTCCTTAAATACTCAGTGGCAGGCATGGGAAGCAGACTGCAGTGGAAAGTGGGACTCGATGATCCCAAGGGTCTTTTCCAACCTGAATTGTTCTATGATTCTATGATTCTATACTTGTTGGCTGATGTAGAACTTTCATATGGGGGAATATTATTCCTGCACTAGTGCATTGTGTTCTTCCTATCCCTGCAATGCAGTCAGCTCTGAGACCAGCAAGAGTTGGTTTAATGGTCAAAATATAGCTTGATGTCCTCCCTAGGACTGGAAAATGGTTATTGGTTTGGCATTAGAAAATCCAAAGTAAGCATAGTTATCGACTGACAACAAGTTGCAAGTCTGAGCAGGAGGCTTCAGTGTCCACCACAGCTGCTCTATCACTCCACCTTCTTAGATGGACATGGAAGAGGAAATATAGTGTGAAATGCTCATGAGTTGAGATAAGGACAGAGAGATCACTCAGCACTTACCTTCATGGGCCAAACAGACTCACCTTGGGAGAATTTATTTAATTGATTACCAATAAATTCAGAGAAGGGCAGGGAAAAATAAAACCAAATGCTAAAAACACCTTCCTCCCACCCTCCCTTCTGCCAGGGCTTAACTTTAGTCCCAATTCCTTCTCCTCCTTCCCCTCAGTGGCACAGTGGGACAGGGAATGGGGGTTGTGGTCAGTTCATTAGATATTGCCTCTGCCACTCCTTCCTTCTCAGGGGGACGACTCCTCACTCTTCAGGCAGAGGACTCCTCACTCTTCCCCCACTCCAGCATGGAGTCTCTTTCTTGGGAGACCATTCTTCACAAACTTTCTCCAGTGAGAGTCCTTCCCACAAGAGACAGTTTTTCATTAACTACCCCATCATAAGTCCTTGCCATACGGTGCAGTCCTTCAGGAGCAGACTGCTCCAGTGTGAATCCCCTGTGGGATCACAAGTCCTGCCAACAAACCTGCTCCTTTCTCCATGGCCCACAGGTCCTGCCAGGAGCTTGGTCCGGCATGGGCTTCCCATGGCATCACAGCCTCCTTCAGGCATCCACTTGCTTTGCTGTGGGGCCCGTCACAGGCTGCATGTGGACATCTACACCCTCATCACCTTCACAGACTGCAGGGGGACAGGCTGCCTCACCAGGGTCTTCATCACAACTCGTTACCACCATCACTGATAGGTTCAGCCTAGCCTTTGGAGCTGGCTGACATTGTCTCTGTCAGACTCAGGGGAAGCTTCTAGCAGCTTCTCTCAGAAGCCTTGTCATGCAAATCCAGTACAAACTGAAAAAGAGATGACAAAGAATTATTTACCATTTGAGAATGGGCAAGCTGGTTTGGAGACACGGAATGAAATGATATAAGCAGCAGAAACATCACAAAACTAAACCAGGTCTTAACTCATCAATTCGCTGCCGTTGTTGCAAGCAGCCTCAGAATTACCAATGTTCACACCCGTCACTTCTTCACAGAGGGAACCTGTGGGAGCACAACAGCAAAGAAAGGCAGGTGCATATTGACTGTGACATAGCCTCCTCGTTAGGGCATGAGCACATTGTTTGACATGAAAGTTTGGACCATCACCTGCTCTTCTGCCATCAGAGGAAGAGGAGAGGCTTTGCTTTGCCTCCTCATCATGTTGAAACAATACTTAATTTCTTTTTAAAGAAAATGTGAAGGAACAAAACAGTCATTATTCCAGGAAAATTTAAATAACTGTGGACTGGTATACAAAAGCTAAAATGAGTAAGTCCCTGCAGAGAGGAACTACGGCTGCTGTTTTGTTCTTACAACATTCAGTAATTTCTACCTAATTGTTGAACTGAGGTGCAGCATGGAAGCAGTTTCCTTTGTACTTGAACTTGTGATCTCGAATACAAAAAAAATACATCTTTTTAGTAGAATCACTGCTTTTGATGCATCCTTATTAGTATGTTTGCAACGAGGTGTAGTCCAAGTATCCAGTTGCTGAATTCTTTCTTTCATATCTTTGGCGTGCTTAAATTAACTTGAATTGGTACCATTCCATATACATTTTTATTTATTTCCTTTGTGAGCATTTTTACTTTTCACTACTTCAGAAGCCTCTGATAAAATGTTTTCTTCAGAAAACCAGACTCTTGGTTAAGTTTATTGCTTTTTTTAAAAAAAACCCAAAACAATAGCCAACCTACAACAAACACAACCACTGCTAGATTTCAGGGACAGATTTGTTGGGGACACAATGTTTTTGGCAGCTCCTCTTTGTAGGTTGTGATTGATTAACAATTTGTCACCCTGTGTACCTTCTACCACGTACATGCCCCAGAAACAAACTGGCTACCTTGAAATAGAGTATCTTTGTTCCCTGGCATTTACAGGGGAGAGAGAAGTGTTTGAAGATTGTGATGGGACATCGGGAACCAAATGCTGAGGCAATAAACAATGATGCTTTTCTCTTCTTTAATTTTTTTATGCTTGCGGTACAGAGCATTGTAAATCACTGGTTTTCCTTTTCCATCTCCATGGTTCTGCTGAGTCTGAAAGAGCTCCTTGGTCTTTACGGGCTTTCCATCTTCTGTGTTTCCTCTCCTTATGAACTCTGCTTTGTCTTGTGGTATTGCTGGAGAGGTGCTGAGTCCCTGTACAAAGTGTTATTGAGCTCTACACAGTATTCACATGAGGCAGCACTGTCTTTTGCTCATGTCCTTTGTCTTCTTGCTCTGGAGCTCCATTTTCTCCATCCAGTGAAAAGCATCTTCCATCAGATTTTGTGTTCTTTTTTCAAATGTCCAAAGGAATATCTATATTCCCTCTGATCTCTGGCAGCTGGCCTTCTGTGCTATTTTATTTCCCCCTCAGGCAGAAAAAAAAATCGAGGATGCCTTTCCTTAACTAGGGTACTAATGTCCACTTGTGCTAATAACCTAGGCAAAGAAGGGCATTTCCAAGACACAGTGACATCTCAAAACTTATGAATTTATAGTCATGTAATCCTTGGACAGCAGAGATGGACAATCTGGCCAGCAGAGCCACAGTTGCAGAGACAATGGCACTGTCACATTGACGTTGGAGCTGTTTGTGCTGACAGACACCTACACAGACTGCCACAGGGGAGAAGTGTCAATCAAAGGCTCGTGTAACTCCAAGGATTGCTATTATTTTACTTGTGGAAGGTCAGAGTTTGGCTGTCGGGACTGAAACTATACTAGAATACACATATGCCCTGGACCACACTGGTAGGAGATGCTTTATAGTGTAAACCATGTCTGATACATTTTCTGGAAGAAATCTCTCTCAGGATAATTCCTCAAATAGTTCTCAGTCTAGATTTCTCTGTTTAGATGTCCTTGGTTGCTTCACAATCTTTGTTTTGGGGAACTGTTTGATATCAGCCCCCAGGCTGCTTGTGTTCCTGTCCCACTGATGGCAGCTCTTGTTCAAAGGACATTTGTAGCAGCTATTTAATTCTGTGTGGGGAGCAGAAGCCTTTGAAATGAATGTAGTTGTGGTGAACTGTCAGATAGGAGCATTAAAGAAACAGTTTTACTGTATTTAGAATATTGTTAGCATTTTACATAATTCAAAGAGTTGGGAAGTCAAGTTTTACTTATTTGAATGCTTCTTACTGTCATATGTCTTGCAGGAGAGCTGTGAAGGGAGTGAAAATATTTCAAAGTAAGCCAGCTTATTTGGGCAATACTGAGTTCTGTGAAAAGGTGGTGATCTGAGGGGATTAGGTCATGCTCATGCATCCCTGAAAGTATTAGAGAACAGCAGCAAGCAAAAATATTAATTTAAGAAAGGTGTCTTTCACTACAATTTCTGCTAGATAAGTCTGCCCTCACATCGCTGCAGGGGAAGCAAAGGTTGTCATGGTTCAGAGGGTATTCAGTAGTTTTGAAAACTGTAGATGAAATTAGGAAGAATGAAGGAATCCCAGGAATTTCAGTAGCAGGTAATTTTGCTAGAATTAAAAGTAAATATAACTGATTGTGAAAGGACCAGACAGTTTCATAAACATGGCTGCATATTCTTCAGAGCCTGTTCAGGAGTGTTCAGAATTTGACATCCTAGGGCCCTCAGCTATTTTTGTGACTCACTATGCTGAAGGCATTTATATACGGGCTGATAGGCAAAGTTTTGCTAATTGACTGCTTAAAATAATTTCCTAATAGTTAAAAAAAAATGAAAAAAACCCCACTCTATGATCTTGTTGATTCGTTATCAATCCTGCAGATAAAATGAGAGAATATTTTCTTTGGTTTCTGATTGTCTAGTTTTGTGCTTCTTGGAAAACGTGGCTCCCAGAGGAAAACAGTGATTACTTTTGTCATTCTTTTGGAGAGAGCGATCTTCCTGATCATAAATTTCCAAAAATATGGTTCAGTTTACTTGAACTTGGAGTAATGGATGGACACTGGGTTTAAAGAGAAAACCTGAAGCATTTCTATAATCTTGTGTACTGACGAAAGGCCAACAGCAGTATATACCAACACAGTAGTACAACAGCAGTAGAGAGCCAATGCCAATTTTCTGTGTCTCTTCAGCTGTTTATTTGCTAAGATGTTTAGGCTGAATGCTTTCTGTGCAAAAGCAGAACAGGAAAACCTTATATGTGGCAACTGGAGACAAGGACAGGGAGGGGTTAGCTCTGTGATAATACCCTGTAGAGCATCATCTGAACTCAAACATGTCATCACAAATGGCTTGGTTACCATCACATGTGATGTCAGATAAAAGCCAATTGTGAGCAAAATGTGGTTTTTTTCCTGTGATTATGCAATGTGGTTGTAATGTCTTGCACACCAAGGAACAGCTGGGATAATACCCAGGTTTGCTGCAGACTTCATCTATCTAATTGGCACGAGTTCAGCCCTCCTACCACCCTCCATAGACAGTGGGATGGAGGATAGCAGAGTTACCTTAAGTCACTTAATTAGTCTGAATTTGGTGTCTGAAGGCCCTTGTCTTTATTGACAAGCTTTCAAACTATGGCTCCAACTTAAACATCATTGATAGGATGAACTCTGGCATAATCAAGCTTTTTACCAGGGCAAGACATCATTGCTGAAATGTTGAGGTACACATGCTCAACTAGCTTGTCTTTTTCACTATCCATTTGGATAATAATGCTCTTGATATGGTTATTGATTCTTTTGTCAATTTTAAACTAAAACTGTAGTTTATTTAGCCAAAATTAAAAAAAAAATATTCTTGATGTAAAATATCAATTTCTTCTACTAAAGGTTTAGCATTATATTTAGTTTCAAAAATAATTTTAAAAATCATGTTATGTTTCAAGTATTTTTTTTTTCTTCAGTCACCAGTTTCAGGAAGCCACACATATAAAACAGGTATACTCTTGGCTTCTAGTGCTTCCTCTTTGACCCTCTGTTTCTTCTTTGTGTACTAGCAAAAGTTTCAGTCAGTCCCGTGTGTGCCATTTGGTTTGACAGGGTCACAATCTTCTGAATAGCTGATGCCATGAGTTGCCATTCCTCTGTCACCTCCTGCTGTAGTGGCGCCCGTGAGGCAACTGTGCAGCCCCTCAGGAGTGCCACGCAGTTACTCATACATTGGTGTTTATTCTTTCTCCACTTGTTTAGACAGTCTCAATATTAGAATTTACAAATTAATAAAAATGTAGTTGTCAATATGGGACCTATCTTAGCAAAATACATCTCTTGCTGTAGCTGGGCTACCTTGCAAGGTTGTGTGCTTATTCACCTCACTTTGTGGACCAGGTTACATCACAACACACAGTTTGTAATGGGAGGGGAATGGAGACCCCGTTGTCCTTAGCAGCGAGCTAGGTCTATCTATGTTTGTCTGTACCTGACCAGTGGTGGGTACAAATGAGCCTAGTTTCTCCCCCACTTCCTTCACGTGATATCCCCCCAGGTGATCGTAGCAACAAATGCTACACATTTACAGCTGTTTTTTCTGGTCCAGACCCATTGGCTATGGATGTACGCTACATTGTTTTACTGTAGTCAGAGGTTGTTCTGTGGTGAAGTGAAGAATCAGACCAGGATACTGTATTTTAAATATTATTTTGAGAACAGTTCAGCATCATCACTGGAATTTCAACGTAAGTGTGAGACTAAAGTTAAGATATTTAGTCAACGGCAAAGCTATTTTTCTACAAGTCATGAGGCAGAATGCACAAAGAAATTTTAAAATACAAACAAAAATGAATTAATAGCATAACAATTAATACTTCTGAGAAACTAATAAAAACGTTACAAGGAAATTTATGTAAAAAAAGCAAGATCTACATTATCTTCTGTCTCGCTGTCATAGTCCCATTTCAAAATACCTCCACATAATAACTCAGTCTTGCCATCATCACAGCAATGCTTTCTTCATATAAACATTAAAGCATCCAGTAAAATATGGGGCGCATTTTAAACTTCATCCTTTAAAACCATTTAAATCCTTTAAAAATGGGTTTAGGATAATCTCAGTTTGATAGATATTTATGATATAAAAGATCTGTCCCACCTGCTCCTCTCCTCTGTTGAAATAGGATTATCCTTTGTTATTTGATAATACTTTAATAAATGGATTGTATTCATTTAGATATTTAAACTCAGTTTTCCTTCCCAGAGTTCTTTCCTTTTGTTAGCATTTGGCAGCAGTGAACAGATTAAGTATATTTAGTATACAAAATTTAAATAAAATAGGAATGGCATCTGTCCAACATAGCAGAGTAGCTTAGCATAATGAGCACTAATAAAGAAGATAACAAGTCTATTAGCTAGTATTAATTCTTGGACAATGGGTGCAATTAAATGTAACACAATACAGAGGAATTTAATGGTTGGAAGGACATTAGTCTGGCTAGTTTATCAATATGTTTTTTTACTTTTAGAAATGTGGATACTGTTATTTTTAATTAATTCTCTCCTTGAGCATCCCTTTTTCTACATGCACGTTTGGATGTGGATTTTTAGATTCTGTCCTCTCCCCATTAACCTTTCTAATTTTTTTGTTTTAAATGAATGAATGAATGAATGAACCTGTTCAACCATTTCTATGCATTTCCTCCAAAATTGCTCCCATTCAGTAGCATGGAGAAGCTTCAAACTGCTTATGATATTCTAACTGTAGTATCAGCAAAAAAAAAATTGTATGGAATTCAGAAATAAATTCTGTGAATATAGCAGCATATAACCAAAATCTCAGAATCTTAGTAAAAAGTTTTAGTACACATGCCTCTCCTCAGACATGACTGTCAACGTGCCAAGTCTCTTTATGACTTCACTACTTTGGGAAAAATGCCGTCAAAATCTCCTACTCTTTGGGTGTGTGTTCCAAGGTGCTTTCTCTAAATGTTTTTATTTCACATTTACTTTATGTAAGGCAGCCTTTCTTTCTGTGTCTGTGGTTTCTCATTGTTGTTACTGTTTACATTACAGTGAGCACTTTTTCATAACGTATAGTGGGTGATATTGAGAACTCAAAATCTTAATTTGCAGTTAGCTGTTAATAGAGCAGACCAATACAGGATGCTCTTCAGGTCTGGGGAAGAGTTCCTCTTAGTAAGTTATCATTCCTATGTATTATATCACCAATCCCATTAGTGCTTACAGCAACTTTCAATTTAGTATTATCTATGAATTTAATTAATGTTTTTACCCCATCAGATTACAAGTTGTTAATTAAAACCGGAATTAGCACTGTTGTTTATACTTCCTTACTGAAAAACTAATGCTAACTAGGAATGTGTGAAAACACTGAGCACAAAAAACAAATACATCATTATATTAACAGGTCTAGTCGAGAGGTGGCATCCCTGCCCAAAACAGGGAGGTTGGACTAGATGATCTCTAAGGTCCCTTCTAGCCTATGCCATTCTATGATTCTATGATTTTTGCTATCTTGAATGACCTATATAAATGACCTACACTACTACTTCTTCTTTAAAACTTTTTGAGCAAAGACATTAGAATTATTTTTCAAATTTTTTCACTTAATATTTTTTCCTGAGTCTCTCTGTGGTGATATAATATAAACCTTGGAGGACATCTGCAATGGAAAACTAGAATTATAATGTTACAGATTCTGAAATACTGTAAAATTCATGAGCAAAGTTATAGAAAAATGTAAAGGAGATAAATCCAAATGACAACGACATTGTAAGATTTGATGAGGTTGGTGATTGCTTTAGGATGGAAACAGATTGGGGAGCCTGAGTTTTTCACTTTGTGAAGTTCGTGTTATTTTTTCCCCTGAATTCAGCATGTTTGAGAATTGATCTGCAATAGTGTTCCTTCTTTTCATCCCTCAGACTTCTGTACCCTCTGGAGCATAAAATCTCCTGTCTTGAAAAGCTTCTATCTGCTAGACAGACTGCAGTGGATATATCCGTGTTGTAGTTTGCTCATTCTTCTCATAAGATAACCAGATACAATAGCCCATTTCTGGTGGGTTTACATCCTTTCAGGAGTTAGGAAATTAAAGCTCTTTTTTGAATTTTTGCAGAGGTGTATTTTTTATATTATACTATGTTGTATCAGGTTATTCCTTGAAAAACTATCATGTGCACTGTTTTCCTACTTTAGTAAGTACTGCATGCCTGCTTGAACAGAGTTTTATTTTGAGGGTATTTCTCAGTGGGCATACAGTCAATTATAGACACATTTCCTGATTTCATGATACAACATACAACAGTAAGTCACATTACTATAAGTTTCAAAAATTTTTTTTTACATCTAAGTGTTTTGTAGTCTTACACTGGAAGCCAAAGATTAACATTCATGGCTTCATAACTACATATTAGAGATTTAGCAGCAATGGAATATAAAATATTTTTGTTATTAATATTTTGATATTGTATAAAATAATAATAAAAATAAGGAAGAATTTTTTTTTAAGTTAAGGTTGTTCGGTGAGTTTGCTAGGAATACTTCATTCCCTATCCACATACACTAAGTTACCTTTTATGTAGCTTTTTTGGAAAAAAGTATTTATTTTTTTTCTGAAATATGCTCACCAAGAGAAGCAATAAATTAATTCTAAGCTCTTCTTTACAATGAGTATTAGTTTTCTCTTTTTATGGAGTACCAAATAATGAACATCTGTTCCTGGCATTAGTGCTGCCATGCTATTTGTTTTCCTGTATGGTGGATGCTGAGTGGTCAAGCTTGACCTGTATCTCATCAAATAAGATTATGAACTATATCTAATTTAAAATCCATATATCTGCATTAGTACTATGACATGCACAGCCAATACACTCTTTTCTTGATAAACTGTAAGACTGAGCTCAGAAATGTGTTATCACAGAGCTTCTAGACTGGAGCTGTGCCCCAGAGCACAAGGCGAAATGTACTCAAAATGATTCAGTCTGCCATGTAGGCATCCCCTTAAACTTCACCAGTCATCTCATTTAATTTTGTGCCAGTTCCTCCTTTTCATAATAGGGAGATATTGCTCCCCATGGAGCTGGGGTGAGGGTGCAGGGAAAATCAGTCACATTTTCTCTAAGCATAGGGCGCAGCCTGTAATGTATAAAAAGCCTTCCAGACAGCCATGCTCAATGCGAAGAAGCTGGCTCTGGCACAGCTAGCAGCATTGTAACTGCATCATTTTAGCCATTCTTATTAATTTCTCATGAGAGTAATTAGTATGGATACAAAAGTATACTCATAACAGCAGAAATTAACTTAGTTATGTCTATTTACATGGCATCGTGTTAGAGGATGTTCCCACATGTCCCAAGCGAGGAGCTTTTATATGACTATCGATATAAGTTGCAGCAGTATATTATTCATGCAAAGTAAATTTTGCTGCATGTAAATTTTAATTCCAGTCTCTCTTGGAAGCCTTCCTGCAAAGTTAAATGATGGGCAATGTAAACTGAGAGATATCTCAGGAGCTTTTTTGCAGAAGCAGTCCAGTAGACACTAAGACAAAGAAGTAGGCAGTTTAGGTTGACTAGTATTTTCACCACCTTCCAGGGTTTGTACATTTTAAAGCTAGACATCCCACCAGGTTTGAACAGTCAACCTTGCATCAGTCCTCAATAATATGTAATATACATCCTCCAAAAAGAACTGTGATGAAAGAACAGTTAAATGCAACACCAGCCAGCTTCACAGATATTTATTGCCATGTCTCCAAATTTAAAAGAACCTTCCAGGATTTGTACATTGTAAAGCTAGACATCCCACCAGTTTGAACAGTCAACCTTGCATCAGTCCTCAATAATATGTAATATACATCCTCCAAAAAGAACTGTGATGAAAGAACAGTTAAATGCAACACCAGCCAGCTTCACAGATATTTATTGCCATGTCTCCAAATTTAAAAGAACAGGCATCAGAAATGTAAACATTATTCCGTCACTGGCCTGAGAGTGCTGCGGAGAAAGGTAAAACTGCCTTCTCTGAATAGTAGCTGGTCTTTGGTTTATCAAGTGCGGGCTGCTGTAAGCCTTGTTTGTCAAAGCACTGTGCACTGAGAGTTCATACTAAATTGCTTGTCTCTGCTAAGCTTCTGTCCTTTTTAAAGTTAATATTTTCAATAATTCTTCCTCTCTGTTTTAGAAGTGTTATTGCATGTTGTTCCTAAATGCCTAAATCTCCACGTGGTTACATTAACACGTATTTTGTCTGAATTTGTCCTTCTTACCAAGTAGTCCACCTGGTACCAGTCTTTCTTATCAGCTAACACTTCATGGAATCATTGATGAATATAGGGGAGCACCAATGTAGGATGAAGTCTTAAAAGAATACAGCTGTCAAGTCTTGATTTTTTCAGTCGAAATTCTGTAAAGTATCAATTAAGATCGTTTGCCAAGTTGAAATGTGGTGTATATAAACACAGTTTCTTTTGTCAGCCACCAAATTTAAAGAATTTCTCTGACAAAATACATTTTCGATAGTATCATGTGGAGTTGTCTAATTAAATTCCTAACCATTAATTCTCTACTAATTAAATCCAAAATAATCTTTTAATATTTTCCTCTTTTTTTCTGGTTGGTTGTTTTATTGCCTGGGATTAATGCTGTTTTAATTGACATACAGTCAGTCATAGAATCATAGAACAATTCAGATTGGAAAAGACCCTTGGGATCATCGAGTCCAACCATTAAGCCTACACTACAAGTTCACCCCTAAACCATTTCACCCAACACCACATCTAAGCGACACTTGAACACATCCAGGGATGACGACTCAACCACATCCCTAGGCAATCTATTCCAGTGTTCCCTAGGCAGTGTGTTCCAGTGTCTGACCACTCTTTCCATGAAGAATTTCTTCCTAATGTCCAGCCTAAATTTGCCCTGTTGCAACTTGCAACTGTTCCCCCTGGTTCTGTCCCTAATTACCTGTGAGAAGAGACCAGCACCAACCTCTCTGCAATGTCCTTTCATGTAACTGTACAGTGTGATGCTCCAACACCTCGATATCTCTCCTATACTGAGGTGCCCAAAGCTGAACACAATACTCAAGGTGCGGCCTCATCAGTGCTGAGTACAGAGGGACAATCACCTCCCTAGTCACCTCCATTTGCCCTCTTCAAATATTGGCACAGCATTAGGACCAAAATTCTGCCACTAATTCCCATTTATATTGAAAATTAGCATGGTTGTAGGAGATTTTTCTTAAGCAGCACTTTCACTTTAAAGAACAAACACACATGTTCAGTTCTTTTCTGAAAAAAAAGTCAGCTATTTATACAGATTTTCATGATTATTATTGTTACCTACAGAACAGTGATACTGTAAAAGAGTGTAAAATATAGAAGACATGTTACTTGCCTCAAAGATTTTACACTATACATTACTTGTCAGGCATGCATATTCACACATACTATGCATGTCATACCTATAAATACAACTTTTCTCATGTATGGGCAGAAATTATGAAGTTACATTATCTCTCTCACAAAAGATAAAAAGGGGACCAATAGCTAAAGTAAATGGCATGGTGAGGACTCTTTTAACAAACCTGGAATGATCTCTATGTCTTGGTGACCAGGGAAAATTGTCTGTTTTGTTTAGTATTTTGTAATTTACTGGATAGCTTAGTTTCCAGAGCTGTTATCTGGTTTCTGTGCCACTGGAGTAGATGGGCCCACACTTTCTCCCAAGCTGCAAGTCATCAGAGATTCAGCAGCCCATTGGGAGCATGTATATTTAATGCTTACATGAAAGCAGGTTTCTTAAGCATTTATAATGCACTTAATTTGGTGTGACAGGTTGCATTCATTTTGGTGTTGTGATTTTTGAGAAAAGGAGTTATTTCAGTATTTGCCAATAAGCTTTATGTTTACATTGTGCCATGTGGAGTTTGGTACAGGTAGTTCCTTCAAGGATTGGTCTGGCATAAATTTCAGAAACCAGCATAAAATTTGGATCCAAAGTGAATATAATATTGGCTTTTAAATGTACTAATATATTGTGAGCAGAATTAAATATCCAGTAAGCAATAGGCATGGTAGTTAGTTGTCCAGGTGGTGAACTATTACCAGATCCAGTTTTGCATGAAATCTTCGAAGTTATTCTAATTTAATTGATCAAATTAAGATTTCTTAAAATAAATGTATATAAACCCATTAACCAAATGCAGTACGTCTGTAATAATTTCTGTTGCAACTAATTAGAACAATATTATATGGTCAATTTTAAGGGATGTTGTAGTGATGGAACTGAGTCTCAGAAACTGTGTTTGAGGTCATCTTTATTTGAATTTCCTCCAGGAAGTCTGAAAACAGTAAGATGGGATCTAGCGCCTTATCATCTTTCTGAGCTTTTATGTGTTTAGTTTCTCTGAAACTTCTGCAAGCTTTGTGTTAACCCTGAAATAGGAGAAAGGTAGAGGAAGGACAGGGACATGTGTACAAAACAGTGTCATGTTGAGACACCAGTATGGATTTTGTTGTCTTTAGTCTTTGGATCCTAGGTTTCTGTGTAAAGTGGAAGTTGCAGGACAAATATTTGGTGAGAGTGAACATCAACATGTCTAAAAGTTTGTGCAGATTCTAAATGAAAAGCAGAAAAACTTTTACAAAAATCAAATGTTAATTGCAAATTGTTGCTGAGGATTTTATGACCATAAAATGACCTGGACAGGCTGGAGAGCTGGGCAGAGAGAAATCCTATGAAATTTAACAAGTGTACTGCACCTGGGGAGGAGTATCTCCTTGTGTCAGTACAGGTTGGGGCTGATCTGCTGGAAAGCAGCCCTTTGGAAAAAGACCTGGGAGTACTGGTGGACAACAGAATGACCATGAGCCAGCAATATGCGCTTGTGGCCAAGAAGGCAAGTGACATCCTGGGGATGCATCGAGAAGAGTGTGACCAGCAGATTCAGGGAGGTCATCCTCCCCCTCTACTCTGCCTGGTGAGGCTTCAGCTGGAGTCCTCTGTCCAGTTTTGGGCTCCCCAGTTCAAGAAGGATGGGAGTTGCTGGAGAGGGCACAGCAAAGGGCTACAAAGATGACTGGCGGACTAGAACACCTCTCTTATGAGGAACGGCTGAGAGACCTGGGGCTTTTTAGTCTGGAGAAGAGAAGAATGAGGGGGTATCCTATCAGTGTTTGTAAATACTTACAGGGTGGGTGTCAGGAGGATGGGGCCAGTCTTTTTTCAGTGGTGCCCAGTGACACGACAAGAGGTAATGGGCAGAAGCTTGAACATAGGAAGTTCTATCTAAGCATGAAGAGGAACTTCTTTACTTTGAGAGTGGCATAGCACTGGAACAGGCTGCCCAGAGAGGTTGTGGAGTCTTTGTCTCTGGAGATGTTCAAAACCTACCTGAACATCAACCTGTGCAATCTGCTCTGGCAAGGGCATTTGACTAGATGATCTCCAGAAGTCTCTTCCAATCCCTGTCATTCTGTGATTCTGTGATATAAAAGCAAAGTTTTCTTATGACGTCAGAAATTTTTCTGGAAGGTGACTGTATCCACATTTCTGTCAGACTTAATCAATTATATGTTGGCACTTATGCTGTATCTTTAGGTCAGTTTCTCTTTATCTGTATGAACAAGAAGCAAATCATTTCTTGTTGAAGTTCAGAGAAATTATCTAGTGTGTTATTCCACAAACTGCATCTACAATCTTGTAAAAAAAGACAGTGTGAGTAGGTGACTTTACCTAAATAAAGGGTTTTTTAGGAAGTCAGGGGACTCCATGTGGGCGTGATGATCTACATTTATGCACCTGTGGACCTCAAGACTCAAGAAATTTAAGGCATTAAAAGTTTTATTTGCTGGAGTAGTTCCAGTAATTTTAGTAAGAGTATTCACAGTAATAAGCATAAAGCTCAGAAGTGTTTGCAAGATCAGCCCATACAGTATTTAAGTGATTGTGCACTTCTGACACCTTTGCTACTGAAATTTCCTCTTTTTTTTTCTTGCATAAACAAATGATGCAGCTGCAAGAGCGTTGTTGCATGTACTAGGCTATAGATACTGTATGTGATGCTGTCATTTTTCAGTTTCCCCGTCTACTTCAGGAAAAGCCCAGCAACAGTGATAAAGATACCTGTTGGTAAACAGATGATCTCCAAATGCTGACAGCTGTACTCTAAAATCCCTATTACGGATAACCTTGCTGTGCTATTTGACTTTGAGAGAAACGTCTGTCCTTTCCTAAATTGAATGATTGGATGGAAATTGTCGTTCTTAATATGTTTACCTTCCCTTTAATGAGCAATCCCATTATGAAGGCTGAAGACAATGCAGCCTTGTGCTCGGGTTTAGTTACAGTTCATCAAAGAAAATACCCTTGCAATGTCAGAGCTCCTCTGCGGCACCAGGAGCTGCTTAACAACCCCAGGAGCTGCTTAACAACCCGCCGTGAAAGAGGGAACCATTTAAAGTCAGTGTGAAAAGATTAAAGGGAGAAAAAATCAAACTAGGACTTATCTAAGGCCAGGAAATGCCTCAAGGTACCATCTGCAGAATTTCAGTATTTCACACTGTCTCGTAATACATTCTATGAGGTCTTCCAGTAATCAGGGCTTCTCTTTCCCCTGATGCCCCCAATCCCCTGCTTCTATCACTTCATCATCATAACAGACAAATCATCATAAAGACAACTGAAAAACGTGTTCAGAGATTTCTTTTGCTTTCAGGAAACTTCCTTGATCAATTACTGCCTTTCTGTTGAAATTAGAAGCGCTGGCGGTGGCAGAATCCATGTTGCTGACTGCAGTTTTGAACAACCACATTTTGTTTGGCTAGTCAATAAACGCAGAGGGAAGTCAAACTTAAACTATAGACAAATATCGAAAAAAATGGCAAGGGTATGTGTGACATGCTATACTGTTGCCTACTTTTTATGATCTTTTATTGCAGGTTTGAATTAATATGAATGCTTCCACCAAACTCAATTTTACTAGTAAACTGTGGACAATATCACAAAAATGGGCTGGCAGAATTTGTGGTTGGTTCATGTAGTGGTTTGACCCAGGTGCCCACACAGCTGCTCTATCACCCCCCCTTTTCTGTCAGACAGGTGAGGAAAATATAACGAAGGGTCCATGGTTTGAGATAAGGACGGGGAGATCACCCACATCTACCATCCCGGGCAAAACAGACTTGATTTTGGGGAAATCAGTTAAATTTGTTAAAGAACAAATCAGAGGAGTGGGAGATTAAACCAGATCTTTAAAAAAAAATCTAAAAGAACACCTTTCCTCCAGCCCTCCCTTCTTCCTGGGCTTAACATCAGTCCCAATTTATCCACCTCCTCCCCTCGAGCGGTGCAGGGGGACAGAGAATGGAGGTTACGGTCAGTTCATCTGATGGTGTTTCCACCACTGCTTCTTCCTCCAGGGGAGGACTCCTCAATCTTCCCCTGGGCCATTGTGGGGTCCCTCTCATGGGTGACGGTCTTCACACACATTTCTCCAACATGAGTCTTCTCACAAGAAACAGCTTGTCACAAACTGCCTCAACATGAGTCTCTCCATGGGGTGCAGTCTTTCAGGGGGAAACTGCTCCAGTGCAAGTCCCCCATGGTGTCATAAAAGTCCTGCCAGTCAACCTGCGTGAGCTTCTTTCTCTCCATGGTCTACAAGTTCTGTCAGCAACCTGCTTGAGCACAGGGTCCCATGGGACTACAGCCCCCTTCAGGCATCTACCTGCTCCAGTGTGGGGTCCTCCACAGGCTGCAGGTGGACATCTCCACCCTGTCACACCCATGGGCTGCAGGGGGACAACTCGCTTTGTTGTAATCAAATTTAAGTTTTAAGGAGCTAATGAATAACTAATTACCATTTTAATTAATCATCATTTTAATTAAAGTAGTTCATTGACTTATATTAGGATAAGAAGTATAAAACCTTAAAAAACTTTACTTATGCTAAGAAATAGTGTGTAGGCCTTGGCTAGAAGTATAGCTGGTATGAATTGCAAAACTGAAAGGGAATGTTCCATGTTTGATTCCCTTCCTCCCTGAGGATGTTTTGTGCCTGCTTCCCTACCTCCCTGGAATGTTCTGAACTTACCTCCCTACCTTTTTTATCTTATATTTTGTGATAGTAACATAGAAACATCACATATCTCACCTTAATTTGTATATCAGGAGTTGTAATCAACAGAATAACCAATAATTGTATTGATATAAGAGTATTAATAAGGGCTAAACCAGTCATTGTAAATGTCAAAATTAATAGCAGGCATAGTATGCATGTTTATATTAAAATATGTTTAAGATCATGACTTTGCACAAAAAGTGTATAAATAGGCTGAATTTTGGTGATGTATTCGAAGCATTGGGTGATTGCCAAGCTTCCCAGCGCTGCAATAAAGAAGTGCCTGCTTATCTACATGTAGATAAGTTCTGTTGTTTTTGCGACCTTCCCTTTGAAAATCGCAACAGCTTTACCATGGTCTTCACCATGGTCTTCACCACAGCCTGGGGGACTCTTTGCTCCGGCACCTGAAGCACATCCTCCCCTCCTCTTCTTTGCTGACTTTGGTGTGTCTTCACATATTCTCACACCTCTGTCTCTCTGCTCATTGTTGTGTCCCGCAGTTCTTTTTTCCCCGTTTCTTAAATATGTTTTCACAGTGGCGTTCCTCTCCTATCATTATTGATAGACTCAGCCTTGGCCAGTGGTGGGTCCCTCTTTGGAGCCGGCTGGCATTGGCTCTGTCAGACTTAGGGAAAACTTCTAACAGCTTCTTGCAGAAGCCACCCCTACAGACCCCTCCACCACTGAAATGTGGCCAGGCAAACCCAATACAGTTAGGTTCCATGTACAGCTTGTGAAATGCTGGTTTCAAGGGCAAGCCAGGTTTGATAAGCCATTCAGCAAAGGTCAACTGTGTGATTATCTTTCATGTCTTCTCATGTGCATCTAGCAAGATGGTTAAAAAGACATATTTGGTTGAAATATTTTTACTGTGGCTGTTTATTTCCCCTGTCTCTGACACTCAAAGAACTTCCTTGACTGTTCAATCTCGTTTGATTCCTGACCCACACCTTTTTTATTTTTCTTATGTAAAAATATGAAATGACTACTGCATTTTACAGTGAAAAAGCTGTATGGAGTCTAGTTTTTTTAGTTCTCTGGAAATCCCTCCATTTACATTTTCCACTACATTTTAAAAATGGGCAGATAAGGCATTCTATATATTTTTGCTATTTTTGAGTCCCAGGCATTCACATCTTCCTAATTATAGAGATTATATTTTTCTAAGCTTTTATACAGCTTTAAGTTTAATTAGAAGCATAACAAATTATAGTACGTGAGCAACAATACCATAAAATCGTGTAACTTCTAACTATAGTAACAGATTCATGTATTAACTGGAAATGCAGGCACTGTGCTAAATTTGAATCCGTATCTCAGTAGAGTTATAGTTTCCCCATAGCTAATGTTCATAATATAGAGATCCTATTTTAACAAGGGTAGGCAAATTCAGTAATGCAGTATATATTTATCTGCAAAGGAAAATTGAAAAATTTGTAGTTCATTTTTCAAAGGTCTTTTTCTGCTGTGTTATTTCATGCACAAGGTGAAATTAGACACTATCATTAAGGATACTTAGAGACAGAATTTTGTTATTTATACTTGCATATTTTGGACATCTTTCAAACTCTCATTATGATCATTTTCATTATGATCATTTTCATTCCTAATGCTAACGTTTAATTTGAAAGAAGAGATTCAGAAGTTATCAGACAAAGTTTGAAACAGAAACAGAAATTATTGTGAAGAAGAAAGGTGAATCTATTGAGAGTAAATCACAGCTGTTTACAAATGAGTACTGCTTTTAATTTTAAAGTATAGACTTAACATTTACTAGAAGCGTACTTTTTGATTAAGCACAACTAATTAGACATTAAATTGAAATAATATTTTTCATAGTTTATGGAAATCCTCATGTTGCTTCTTGGAGGTGATGTTGGAACTGGCAAGCTGAGTTATTTCTGTATTTTCAAAGGCTACAGGAAATAGTAGAGACAGACAGATGAAGGGGTTAAAACAAGGATAAAACAATTGCCTAGTGAAGTATAATACACAAAAGGAGAAAGAAATATATCTACTTATCTACTTGTCTACTTATCCAGTAGAGCAAAGCGGTTTTGTGTTCAAGGATGGTGGGGAAAATAACACTTGGGTTGCAGAAGGGTTCTTTTGCATTCTAGGGAGAAGATGAACATTGGGGTTTGGGGTTTGTTTTTTTAAGATTATAGAAATTTCTTATTTCTTAAAGCAGCTTACAACTCTTTACACCAGAAAATCCATTTACTCATGGAAAAACTAATGAAACTGAAAGCCATTCTTTATTAGAACACCCAGCTGAGGACTCATGAATTTTTTGAGCATGTGCGTGTCTGTCTTGCTGTCAGTTGGTCCTCTTCCAACTGGAAAATTTTCTCCAGAACTTATCTCCACGTTGTGTGTAATGGGCATCAGTTCAAAACAGTCTGCAGCCCCAGAGCTCAGACACGTCAAAGGGTTGAAAAAGACCTGTTGTCCCATTCTCCCATTCTAAAGGAAAAGCCTCCAGTTTCTTTCAAAGTAAAGTAGGCCACCATGGACCACCCTTTGCACTGCAGACTCCCTAAGACTTTGGTCTCCAGGTATGGCTTCCCCTTGCACTTCTCTCAAATCTTATATGCACTGTACTTTTCCAAGTTTCTCTTTTTTTCTGGGGGAGTTAGCAGTAGAGAGCCACTCTATGATGGTGGTCTAATGGCTGTATTTGCTTACTTGGTGTGGAGTAACAGTGACATCCAGTGGTTAGATTTTTCAGACAGATGTGTAAATTACTGTACCAAGAAGTATTTCAGTGACTGTACTGCTTCCTGCCAGTGCTTCAGTTAAAGCCCTTTTCAAGGTTCCCTTGGGTGGGATGTGAAGGGAAACACAAATACATTTTATAGCAAAAGAGATTTGCTCTGGGAATTTGAGCAAGTGTTGTGCTGAAGTGGAGGAAAATTCTTTATGATTTTAAATCCAAAAAGCATTTTTTGATGTTTATTTATGTGGCTTAAAATCTGTTCATGCAGCAATAGAAGGCTGTTACTTCTTGCATCATGACTTTTTATTTTTTATTTGAAGTTCACCATATAACTATGCAGCTGTGCACATAAAAGAAGACATTTTCCTTTGCCATCTGCAATTAATATTCTTGTAGTTAAATAAGGGAGAGAGAGAAGATAATGGGAAGAATTTTTCATTTCTTTTCTTTGTGGTATGACATATGTTTATCCTAATGACTTGTTAAACTGAAGGGTCTGTTATTATATCTAAAAAAAATCCCAGCAACTGCATTCATTCTATACTGTGCAACTTGTTGGGTGATTTTTTGGCTGTCAAACTTGAATGAAGCTCTTAAGCATGAAAAGAAACGTTTATTATTGTTCATCTGAAGCAGTCACACTGGAAGGCATCTCAAACAAATTCTTCCCAGTATGTTACTATGCAATTTTTTTTGTAGGCTTATTGGCTTCCATTCTCAACAGATGATCTGTCAGCTAGCAATGTAAAACTAAATAGCTTGTACTGTATTAAAAAAATGTCTCTTCAGTCTTATCTCAGGTTTTCTAACAGGCTTCTCATAAGCTTTCAGTAGCAATGATTTCCCTGGTCAACAAGGAGAAAGAACAGTGGAAGTAGATTTCTGTACCTTTCCTGCTGAATGGTAAAGATTTTCTGGGCCACCCAGTAAGGCATTTTTATTCTGAAATGCACAAGTGTTTGAGGTAGAGTCTAAGCTTTGAAAAGGTCAAAGTGCTGACACATTACTTCTGTGTTATGGCAGTGGCCATTTCTGAAATAGCACTTAAATTAAGAAAAGATAGATCGCAATTCCTACAGAGTAATAAAAAAGTATTGCCTTATGGTACCCATTAGTGATGTAACTGAAGAAGTCAACACATTGTAAATCAAAATAGGCAATGTCCCTGTAACTTCAATCCAAGTACTGGGTTACTTATGAGTTCTATTACCACTTAAGAAAGCAAGAAACATTGATTTCCTTTTGAGAAAGCAGCAGTTTGTTTCTCTTCTCTCATTTCTATGTATTTTCCTCCTTCTCTATATATCCTGGTGCTAGTAGTTCTTGAGGAAAGTTCTCATTATAGGTTAGGGACAAAAGCTTTGAACACAAAACGCTCTTGTTGACCTTTCAAAATGTGGTGATTTGTCACCAATCTGTTCCAGGGTTAATATGAACAATATCTTTCAGTTAAAGGATGAGAACTGTAAGATTTGCTTTGAAGTCCCTCTAGGTTGGAAATAATGGTTTCAGCTGTGTGTGCCCTGAAACATTTATTGTGGAAGTGTCTAAGAGGACATGTCAGCAGTTATTTTGGGGCAAATCTTGAGTCTCTCCAAGCCTTTGTATGTGTGCAAGCTGATTTAAAAGAAGAAAAAAAGCACAAATCTCCCTTTATTTTACCCCTCAGATTTGTGCAGTTTGATACTTTGTTTAATTTTATAGATACATTTCAATTCAAAAATTTAGTCAAAAAGTGGTGTTGGCTGTTCGTAACTTCAGTTGTCATTAGGATGTAAATTATTCAGTGCAGTCAGGTGATCTTCTGAGGAGACACACTTCAGGACTGACTGCTGATATGTAAAAGAGGGATGGTTGGCTTTCTCCAGTACTTTGGCTTTAGATGGGGACATCTGTCTAATGAAATTATTTTAACGTGAAACATACAAATTTCTTTAAAAACTACTTCACAGCTTATAATGCATAGGATGTATATTCTGGAAAAACGTTTCTCAATTACAGTTAATGTAATACTTTGAATAAAAGGCATTTTCCAGTTTTCACGTATTGCTAGTTAAGATTATCTTCTGCTCAATATGCTACCATTCAGAAATCAGTTGTAACAGGCCATTGTAACTCTTTCCTTCAAAGCAGTTTAATTAGGTAGTGTACAAATAAAAGCCCTCTTGATAGTTTAAAAAAAAAATTATACCATGCATTTATCAACAAATTAAAACAGATGTACAAGGTAAAAACTGACTAAAGTTCATCTGGTTTCTGATAGCTTTCTTGTAACAGCAATCATTTTAGGGGTACTGTATGAAATGCCTTATAGCATTGCTTCTTCTTGAAACAGCACCCAAACACATTGAGCAGCCGAATAACTATTGTAACATTCTGAAATGTCCAGCCTTAGCACCCCTAAAAGCAGTTCTCCTGTGGTCCACATAATTCTGTCCATGATCCCTCGTCCAGGGACTGGGAGGCACTGGCTTCCCTGCGGGAGTCAGGATACACCTTGGCTCTCAGAGATGTTCTGGGCTACCACGGACAGAGTGGAAACTGTTGGGCTTTGGGTGACCTAGTCTAGGGATTTTATCTGGGTTCTTTTCACTGCATCCAGTAATTTCAGCAAATTCTTCCCTCTACTTGCTTAGTAAAAAGTAAAAGCAGTGAAATGCAAAAGGATGTAGATTCACTAAGAAATGAACTTGTGGGTTGTCTTTAATTTGCAATCGCTATGACAACAGTCACTGGATTTCAATGTATCTATACAGTTCTGATTTGGTGAGCAAGAGCTCTTGATAACCTGTTCCATACTAAACTGTCTTGTCCAAATCTACAGCAGATTCAAATAGCATTCCCAGCAGAAGTCATAATTTAATAAACATGTTGGTTAGTAAGGGTGTTTTTCAGCTTTTGAGGTTTTTTTAATACATTATCTCAGTCTATTCGACTGGATTTTCCTGACTTCTTTGCATTTTTCTAGTGTACAGCCTGTTGTTGATTCAATCTGTTTCAAAGTTGGCATAACTAAAACACAGCTCTGAGTGAACAATTTTTTTCCATGCAAAAAACTTCAGATATGTTTCTTTCTTATTTTTAACCTTGAGGTTTGATCTTTAGTGACAGTTCAAATTTAAAATTACTTCCTACTGTATCACATCAGTAGAGTGATTGAAGGGAACTGGAATCCAAGCTGTTTACTCACTTAGCTGTCAGAAAGTTTCCCTTCAAGGGAAGCATTTCAATTAATGTTATACAAACCACAACAGCAGTAGAGACCGGCCTGAAGCCATACGTACGGGTGTCAGTTAAATTCAGATGTCAAATGTGGCTTTTAATTACAGGCCTACAGCTGCAAATCAGTGGTGTTTGAAGCATGCTGGGGACTTCGACTTCGCTTCAGTAACCCATGATATCTAAAAGTGACACAAGACCTACAGGTGAAAGTACAAGCATGGGCTCCATGTGCTTTGAATGTGTCTGCGAAAAGTCAGATAACACAAGTGGGA
Source organism: Apaloderma vittatum (assembly GCF_000703405.1). NCBI lineage: Eukaryota > Metazoa > Chordata > Aves > Trogoniformes > Trogonidae > Apaloderma > Apaloderma vittatum. Next base: position 68,944 of record NW_009705165.1, read on the forward strand.
AATATGTGCTTCTTTGCTCATCAGCCAGGAAGTCTTAACGAGTCAATGGGCTTCTGTTCCTTTCACCATTTCTTCAAACGGTGGAAATGTCATTCTGGAGAGGGTAAACATGGGGTAAAGATGTCCAGCTGTAGCCTCTGTATATCCTGCTTGAGACCTAAAGCCTACCCTCTGGGCAGTTGTTCTGGAGATCATGTTAAATTTTGTTTGGTTTTTGTTGGTGTTTTTTCTTTTAATTCCCCTCCTTGCTATTCACAGGTTTCAGTTCATTTTCACTTCATTTAGACAAATATTTCTCTGATTTCTTGGAATATTTTTGAGGCACTTATGAATTGGTGTTGAAAGAGAGACCATCAGGATTTCCAGACACTGTAGAAAAAAAGTGCCAAGTTTGCATTAATATGGTGTGGTATCCTCCAAAATTTATTATTCAAGTAGTTTGAGTAAAATAAAAGAATGTCCGTTCTCCATTCAATTCAGTTAGAGATTACAAGTATAAAAAAGTGTCTTTCTTGTTTATTGAGTGTTGTGCTCACTGTTTTCTGACAGCAAGCATGATAGTAGCATACCACTCAGCTTAGTGATATATGCTTTCGTTAACAGTATTCTCAGTACTTAAGAGTTTTCCTTTTATCTTGGAAAACAGAAGAAGATTTATTATTCAACAGCATAAATTTATAGAAGAAGACATATGTAATTTTCAATTACAGGCAATTTTTGATTTTTATATTCACAGCCAGGAGGCAATTAGATGTTTTACATTTCCCAGATTTGTCCCCTTCACTTGTCCAAGACAAGAATAATTTCTCCTTTGAATTTTTGCTGCAGTTCTGGTGGCTGAGCTAAAGGATGAAGTAGAGAGGTTGAGGGATATCAGGGTGTGTGAGAGAGATAGATTGGTGGAGCCACTTCCTAAATTGCAGGCAGCAAGCTCCACAAGAGGCAAAAAATCCCCTCCCCTCTGGCCATCAGGCAGAAGGAGGGGACTTAAGGGATGAGAGGGAGTGGAAACAGGTGCCAGCCAGGAGAGGCAGGAAAATCCTCACCCAGCCTCCTTCACCTGCCCAGTTGCCCTTGCGGAACAAGTATGGGGCTCTAGAACATGAAAGCCAGGCAGAAGAGATAGAGGGAAGTTCATCCATGGGGCTGTCTAGGGTGAGTCAGTCAGCCACATGCATTAGGACTTCTCTGTCCAAGAAGAAAAGAAGAGTAAGTGTTGCGGGAGATTCCCTTCTGAGGGGAACAAAGGGCCCTATCTGTCACCTGGATCCAACCCATAGGGAATGCTGCCTCCCTGGGGCCTGGGTTAAGGTGTTAGTAAGAAGCTCCCAGATCTGATAAAGCCCTCTGATTATTACCCGCTTCTGGTTATGCAGGTTGGTAATGATGAGATGGTGGAGAGACAACCAGAAGCAAACAAAAGGGACTCCAGGGCACTGGGCCGGATGCTAGAAGGGTCAGATGTGCAGGTTGTGTTTCCCTCCATTCCTTCGATTACAAAGAAGAATGCTGAAAAGTTCAAGAAATTGCAATAGATTAATACTTGGCTAAAAGGGTGGTGCCAACGGTCTAGCTTTGTTTTTTTTAACCATAGGGAGATCTACACGGCACCTGGTCTACTAAAATCAGATGGGGTTCAGATGAGTCAACGGGGAAAAAGGATCCTGGGTCACGAGCTGGCAGGACTCATAGAGTGTTCTTTAAACTATATATGAAGGGGGAGGGGGTTGTAGCTGGATCAAATGTAGATGACCCTGGGATAGGCATAGCAACATCAGAAGCAGAATCACTAGCACCGCTGATGTACAACTGTACTTCATTGGGGGCTCCAGGTACTTTATCAGTGGCCCAACTCAGATGCCTTTATATGAATGCCCGCAGCTTGGGCAATAAACAAGAGGAGTTGGAGATGCTTGTGAGTCGGCAGCGCTGCGACCCAATCGTCATCACAGAGACATGGTGGAATGACTCCTGTGATTGGTGTGTTGGACTAGAAGAATATAAACTGTTCAGGAAAGACAGGCGGGGGAAATGAGGAGGGGGTGTTGGCCTCTATATCAATGAACAGCTAGAATGCATGGAGCTACACCTGGCAAGTGATGACCAAAAAACCGAGTGCCCGTGGGCCAGGGTGAAAGGAAGTGTGGGTGTGCTACAGAGCACCCAATCGGGAGGACCAAATGGATGAGGCCCTTCATAGGCAGATAGGAGTCGCTGCTCGTTCACAAGCCCTGGTCCTCATGGGGGATTTTAACCACCCCAACATCAGTTGGATAGACAACACAACAGGGCACAAGCAATCCAGGAGATTCCTGGAATGCATTGATGGTAACTTCCTTTACCAAGTGATAGAGGAACCAACGAGGAGAGGTGCCGTGCTAGACCTCGTTCTCACCAGTAGGGAAGGCCTGGTTGGTAATGTTAAGCTCATGGGTAGCCTCGGCTGCAGTGACCAGGAGATGGTGGAGTTTGAGATCCTAAGGGCAGCTAAGAAGGGGAAGCTCAGCAAGCTTGAATCCCTTGACTTCAGAAGAGCTGACTTTCAACTCTTCAGGAACCTCCTTGGTAGTGTACCGTGGGACAAAGCCCTAGAGGGACTGGGAGCCCAGGAAAGCCAGTTGACTTTCAAGGATCATCTCCTCCAAGCTCAAAGATATTGCATCCCTAAGAAGAAGAAATCAGGTAAAAACTCAAGGAATCCTTTATGGAAAAACAAAGAATTACTGGCTAAAATCAAATGCAATATGGGAATAAACAAAGCATGGAAGCAAGGACTGGTAACCTGGGATGATTACAAAGAAATTGCTTGTGAAATCAGAAACCAAGTTAGAAAAGCCAGAGCCCTGACAGAATCAAATCTGGCCAGGGATATTAAAAATAACAGAAGAGGATTCTACAAGTATATGAGAGAAAAAAGAAAAATGAGAGAGGATGTGGAGCCCCTCCGACGGGGTACAGGTGAGCTGGTTACTGAGGACATGGAGAAGGCTGAAGCATTCAACAACATTTTTTTGCCTCAGTCTTCACTGGCAACCACTCGAACCACACCATCCAAATCACAGAGGGTGTTGGCTGCCTCTGGGAGAGTGAAGAACCACCGAGGGTAGGAGCAGATCAGGTCCGGGAACACCTAGAGAACCTGAAGGTGCACACGTTCATGGGACCCGATGAGATACATCCACGGGTCCTGAAGGAACTGGCAGGTGAAGTTGCTAGGCCACTGGCCATCATATTTCAGAAGTCGTGGCAGTCTGGTGAGCTTCCCACAGATTTGAAAAGGGGAAACGTAACCTGCATTTTTAAAAAGGGAAGCAAAGATAACCCAGGGAACTACAGACCAGGCAGCCTTACCTCTGTGCCAGGTAAAGTAATGGAACAGATTCTCCTGGTAGCTGTACTAAGGCACATGAATAACAATGAAGTGGTTGGTGATAGCCAGCATGGCTTCACTAAGGGCAAGTTCTGCCTGACTAATTTAGTGGCCTTCTACGACAAAGCTACAGCGCTGGTTGATGTGGGAAAAGCAACAGATGTCATTTTCCTGGACTTGTGCAAGGTGTTTGACACTGTCGCACATGACATCCTTGTCTCTAAAATGGAGAGACATGGATTTGACAGATGGACCATTCGGTGGATAAAGAACTGGCTGGATGGTTGGACTCAGAGAGTTGTGGTCAATGGTGCAATGTCCACGTGGAGACCAGTGTCAAGCGGTGTTCCTCAGGGATCTGTTCTGGGTCCAGTGCTGTTCAACATCTTTGTCAGAAACATGGACAATGGCATCGAGTGCACCCTCAGTAAGTTTGCCAACGACACCAAGCTGTGTGGTGCCATGGACTCACTTGAGGGAAGAGATGCCATCCAGAGGGACCTTGATAGGCTTGAGAAATGGGCCAGTGCAAACTGCATGAGCTTCAACACATCAAAATGCAAGGTCCTTCACCTGGGTTGGGCCAGTCCTAGGCACAAATACAAACTGAGCACAGAGTGGGTTGAGAGTAGCCCTGAGGAGAAGGATTTAGGGGTGTTGATAGATGAGAAGCTCAACATGAGCTGGCAGTACGCTCCCACAGCCCAGAAGGCCAACCGCATCCTGGGATGCATCAAGAGACTCCAGCTCGAATACAACGTCCAGTTCTGGTGTCCCCACCATAAGAGGGACATAGATCTGTTGGAGTGTGTTCAGAGGAGGGCCACAAAGATGATCCAGGGGCTGGAGCACCTCTGCTACGAGGACAGGCTGTGGGAGCTGGGATTGTTCAGTCTTGAAAAGAGAAGACTCCGGGGGGACCTAATAGCTGCCTTCCAATACCTGAAGGGAACCTACAGGAAGGCTGGAGAGGGACTTTTTACAAAAGTGTCCACTGATAGGACAAGAGAAAATGGGTTTAAGCTGAAGGAGAATGGATTAGATTGGATCTTAGAAAAATTTCTTCAGTACGACAAGACTTTGGAATAAATTGTCCAGAGAAGTTGTGGCTGCCCCCTCCCTGGAGGCCAAGTTGGACGGAGCCTTGAGTAGCCTGATCTAGTTGAGAGGCATCCCTGCCCATGACAGGGAGGTTGGATTGCATGATCTCTAAGGTCCCTTCCAACTTATGATTCTATGATGCTATGTTTCTAGAATGAAACCAGCAATGCACCGTAAATACTTTGAACACACCATTGTTGAATCAAAACTATGGCTGAAAACAAAGAGTAAAATCAGCCTGGAATGCTGTCCTGAAGATGCCTCTCTGGAAAGAAGGATACCTGTAAAAAAACATTATTGCAGCCTGGTTTTTGTGGAATGCAAAGTGGGTTAACAAGGACTGTAAAGCTTCATAACATTTGGAGCTCTGCTTCAAGGAACATCTAAAAATAGTTTTCTTCCTAATTTACGCAAAGATATTGAAGTCTTCTCAAGCCCTCCACAACAGAGCACCTTTGCTAACAGCCCCCTGCATCACTGTAAGCAAGTTCCCTTCACACTAGATTGAGTGGACTGAACAGTGAAATAAGTTCAGATGACCAAAAGTCCTTAAAAAATATGATGTTGCTCTAACCAAATGATGAAACCCAAGCAATCAAACACTGCAGTCAAGCTCCCTGAAAACTGCCTAGAAATTTTCACTGAAGTGGAAAAAGAAAAAGGGTCTCTGTTGAAAAATAAAATTGGAAGGATCAGGGTAGAGGTAATTTTCGTGAAATGGAGCAGAACGTAAAACTGATCGTTGTTTAGGGGTTTTGATTCACGGGGTGAGATTCACAATGCCTGTCAGAAGTGTGGATGTGCTTAAATTCTTGATAGCAAACCATGGGATAGCAATGGGCAAATCCAGATCTGAAGCAGTTTCTTTTGGTTCAGCAAAGAAAGGAAAAAGAGACGTCTGGAGTACCAGTCCAGCGCACTTAAGTAAAGCATTCATCTATCTCCACTGACACTATATGAAAGTAAAAATTAAAAAAACGCTCCTCATATCCACATCTTGATATCTGTTCTGTCTTTTGTTTGAAGACAGGAGCCTCGCAGAGCTCACTCTTCAGAAAGGTATTGGTGGGGCCACCAGCGTCCCACACCATTTGCATGCAGGTAGGCAGATGGAAAGGTTGCCCACAAGCCCAAATATGTCTTTCTGGTCCTTTGGGGGTTTGGACTCACCTCTTTCCTTGTAGCACAGTGTTCAGAAGAGAGAGGTACCTCTGCACCCACAGGACAGGTGCTTCTCAAAATTGATGTGTGTCTACAGCAACTGTTCAAAGAGGCAGCAGTTAGGCTCCTGATGAATTTTAGTATATGCAAAGCAAACAGTACTGGGAAGTAGCTGCAGTAAATTTCAGTTCTGATGATAAAGAGATTTCTAAGCACAAAATTTATAGTTTTGTTAAATTTTTTTGTAGTTTTTCTACAGTGCATACTTCATTCATTTCGAAGGCTTAGCACAGCAGAAATTTGGATAGTAGTGGACCAGATTTCTCTCAAAGGTCCATTTCTGGACAGTATGCATTTGATAAATCTAATAAAGAACTGTTTTTTTGTTTTTTTTCTGGTGCATATAATATATTCTTTAATGTAGAATAGGCCCTGAGAAACATTTTTCTATTTGTGTAGAGATGGCCGTATATTTATTTACAGAAATGTTTATCAGCGAACGTAACTGCTTGTATCTGGAGATAATTAATCTTTTTAAAGTATCAATTATTTCCCACTAATAATTGAAAAATACTCTGTACTATTTAACTTCTGTACTGCCTAACAGAACTCAACATGTTTTCTCATTTCCTGTTCAGAACTCATTTGAAGAAGGTGCTGATAAGGGTTAGATATAGTGTTAATTGGGTTACATTGTATTTGCAAGAGAGATGAAGAAGGAAGACAAAGTCCTTTTTCTGATAAAAAGAGTGGAAGTGACTGCATGTCCCAGACTTCTCCCTGGTGTGATAATGTTATTTATTCCAAAAAGTTACAGGTTATTTCATTTATAGGAAAAGTATTATTGGCTCCCTTTCAAACTCTTTTACCCTGCTCTAATGAAAAACAGCACCTGCAAATGAAGTTTATTCATATTTAACTGAGTGTTTCTCAGCTGCCTGCCACTCATTTTTGTCTCAAGTCCAAAGTGGTTCTGGGAGAAGCTACCATGATGTACCATGGACCTGAGACCTGCTGGACAACATTTAGGTTAATTTAAGCTAAACCCTTTGTTAGAAAGTCTCCAAATCCATGCACTAAACTCTTTGTTTGGATCTTCTGTTGAGTGTAGGGTTTGTAGTGGCACAGGAGCTGTCAGGTTTTCCTACCTGTTTTCTGAATTGCCACTGAGCTATGAGGATGGATTGATTGACTGATTGATTGATTTTAAGTAGAGATGTTAAATTATAGAACTATTTTAAATAAGTAGCTTACTTTGACAGTGCTGTACTGAAATGAAAATTACTGAAAGGAAACTGCTTTTTCATACCTCGGTACATCTATTGGGCAAGCATTTCTGGAAAGCTTATATGCTGTAAAATACTAAAAAGAAATGCAAAGTGGAAAGGCTCATAAATCATAAACAAAAATTACTTTCTTGCTAATGTTTCCTTTTACTGGCATTGTTTTCTGTTTGCTGATTATAGTGTAAAGCCCCTTCCTGCTTTCCACAGGCAGGTCTCAGATGATCCAAGTGATTAGCACGGGAAAAAGTCAAACGATGAGACATTTTTATTTTGTCACTGCTCTTAAGAATATAGGGCAGCTTGCGAAATGTGTCAGTGTGTGATGTTTTGCTCTAGGAGTTCCTGTGATAGCTGCCTGCGGAAGAGATTAAAAGAAGAAATTAATACCAGCTGAGGGACTAGCATGAACAAAACACCATGACAAATTTAGAATGGAATTACCAGGGTCGGTGAAGAGGAAATGATGATAAACAAAAGTTCCTCAAGTGGTTGGCTCTGAGAACTACAAGAGAGGAAAGGGAGAAGAAGTTGCTAGCAATGAAAGCAATGAAATAAGGTTACTAATAATGGTGAGAGGTCAGGTGAATAGTGCTTGCAGTAAGACTCATCAAGAATGATGAGAGACAGTTTGAGGAAAAAGCAGTAGTTGTTTCTGTTGATGCCAGCTCAGACATTACCAGGACTGGTCAGTGTCACAGCCTTTAGGAGCTGCCTTTCTTCCAGAACATTCATGAGTTTCTTTTACATATGTTGTCATTTTTCTGCATTTTACCACAGGAAATGCATGTTTAAGTACCATGTTCTTCCTAAAGTTTCACCAGTAGCAGTGGTTTCTGAACTGGGCATCGTGAGCCAGGAACAAAGTGGAGAGGTTTGTGTGGTTTCGGAAAAAATGCCTGAGCACCCCGGTGTGGCATGGAGAGCGCCAGTAATGAAGGGGAGGAGGAAGGAGTTTCCTCTGCACTTGGATTTTGTAAATTAATTCATGAACACTGGGTTATATCCAGAATATAAACTCTCTGTCTTCTAAAGAAATCACAGCATCTTATGGCTCTCTCAATGCACTTGCTCATGTGTGTTGGTTTGTGACATACTGTACAGCATGAGGTGATGGTTAATAGGATGTTTTGTTCCATTAATTTTTTTTTTTTTTGATGGGATGGTTCTACTTGTTGTTAAAGCCAGTGACACATTGGAGTGGTCTTCAGCTTCCAGATCTAAAATACTAGTTTCAATTCCTATTTGGTTGCTGCACATAAGCATTAATAATGCCATATGGTTGTGGAGCAAGCTTTTGGTTATGTCAATTAATAATTTCTTTAGATAGCCTATGGTTGGGAGAGTGAGGAGAAGCCTGACCTCTCAGGCCATTCTGGTCCATGTGCTGCTGCATGTTCCACTGGGAGCTGACACCGTCTGGTTACCCCATAAGCAGTGACCAGACTCAGCCTTTCTTATTTGTCTTGGACTAGCTCACAGGCTTACAGTCCCCCTTGGCTGAGCGCATTCTTCTTCCCCACCTTCCTGAAATTTACTGTTGCATGCGTGTAATGTGCTATTGAATAACGAACCTAACCATGAGTAACTGGTCCTAGGAAATAAATCATGTTAGCTATCATATTTGGGTACCTGATGCACTCCATCTAACTCCTTTACAAAAGAATAGGGATACTGTTTTGCATCTCCTAGAAATTTAATTGCTTTTAGAGTCTTGGAAACACCTCTCAGGCTGCAGTTGCTATGGTGATAGATGTAGTATAGAGATGTAGATAAATTTCTTGAGCAGTACTAGCCAATCATCTTTTAAACTTCACATTTTATGAACCAAGCAACTGTAGTTTGTTGTAGTTTTTTTTCTCTTTTACAAACTGTATTAGTCCTGATGCTATAAATGAAGCTGCATGGGTGGTACCCACCCGTGATGTCTGAGTGCAAATCCTATAGTCATAGACCCTCTGGTCCCTCTATATGAGCACAGTTTGGAGTACAAGCCAGTGATTGTTAGTTAAATATACTTTTTTTGATAATTAGTTTATTCCAACATATAAGAACTAATCTCGAACATACATGCCATTTTGGTAAGTCATACTAGCTTAAAAAGTGCCTTTGACTGTTACAATAAAAGAATCAGATTTTAGTATTATTTTTGTACACATCACTGAAGATTCCTGAACAGCAAGTACTTAAAACACATTTTTACTGAGACACTTTTCTCAGCCTGTTCAGGAAAGCAGGAACATTTGTAGGATTTTCTATTTTGCTGGTTTTTTACTTTTCATTTTCTAAGTAAAGAGCACTCACCCCTCCTGTTCACCCAGTCCACATAATTAAACTGGAAAGAAAGTTGCAAATCCTGTCATGGTTCCTGAGATGTCAGGCCAGAGCCAGCTCCTAATCACCTGCATGGGGTATTTTTTTTTCTGTAAAATGAGATTAAAATGGACCCAGACAGGAAACACTGGTCTGGTTTTCCCTCTGCTGCAGTGTGCACTTGGTGAAGCTGGGTGGTAAATGCCATCACCATTTCAAACCCCGGGGGTTCCCCAATGCTAATTTTGTTCTGTTTTTCACCCAGAATTTGCTTGAGATACCTCTGCCTGAGGTACCTCTGCTAGACATTGATGGGGTGCTGGCAGTATAGATCCATGCAATACTAAATACAAAATAAGAGAAGTTAAACATTTGTTTGTGTAAGTTTTTAAAGGACATGCTCTGTACAGTTGTAACACTTAACTGTATATTTACTATTTAGGTTTTTTTCACACATCCAATGGCTTTGTTTGTGGTGGGTTTTTTTCCAGGCTTCAGAAATTAACATGACATCAGTCTCCTATATGTTCTTTATGATCAGTGTGAGAAGAAACACCCTTAGAGGGCAATTGATCCTACTTATTTTCAACATCAAAGATTTGCAAGGGATCATTCTGTGAAGTAAACTGGCTACATAAAAAAGACTTGTTAACTAAAGTTATGCAAAAGAGATCTCATACATGCATTGCCAATGCAATATAGAGTATATGTCTTATGTTCCAGAACTGTGTACTTATGGTAGCTACACCCTTAGCAGATATGTACATGTGTTAGGGTACATACCCTTGCTTAGGGATTTTTTTTGTCTCTCTGGCATGAGTGCAGCATTTGTCGGGAATAATCACAGAATTATAGAGCGGTTTGACTGGGAAAGGACCTTAAAGATCATCTAGTTCTAACACCCCTGCCATGGCCAGGGACACTTTCCACTAGATCAGGTTGCTCCAAGCCCCATCCAACCTGGCCTTGAACATTCCCAGGGATGAGGCATCCACCACGTCCCTGGGCAACCTGTTCCACTGCCTCACCATCCTCATAGTGAAAACCCTTTTCCTAATACCTAATCTAAATCTACCCTGAACAGTAGTTAATTCCTTTCTGAATAATTCCCACTGTTGGGGCTTTTTTTTTCCTTTTAAAAAAAAAGTCTTGAGATATTTCCTGGAAGACTGGAAGGGTGCGAGAGACTTTGCATGCGAAACAGCAGTCAGGGCTGGAGCTCAGCAGGGCGAGGCAGACACGGCACCAGGAGGTGCCCCCTGTGGCTGCAGCTACCAGCCCCTCCAATGTAGGTCACTGCCTGGGATGAAACTGTTCCTCAGGGCATCTGGGGAAAAAACAGCAAGCAGGAAAATTTAGCTGATGCAGATGTGGTCTAAGGAAATGTGGCATTTGCAACCATCCGAGGCCACCCGACAGCTGTCTAATATTGTGGTACAAGCAGAATACTAAGTGAGTAAATACCCTGTAACAATTGTAGTTAGCTGTACGTGAACAAATATCTTGCAAGGAATGTAGTTAGCATTACGTAGAGGCAAAAAAATAATTTGGAGCAAGGACCCAGAGCAAAAGCTGTGCAGCTGTAATATGTTTTTGATGTCTTCGCTGCCAAAAGCTTTAGACAGCTGGATAATGACTCATCAGAAAGCCTCTTGGAGAAATTCTACAGTTCTCTGAACCCCTAGATTTGGGCTTTTATTTTTTTTTCCCATTAAAAAAATGCCATCAGCTATTCAGTTTCACACTGGTTGACCAAGCAGCATGGATTAGCACAGGAAAAAGTCAAATGATGAGATGTTTTTATTTTGTCACTGCTCTTGAGAATATAGGTCATCTCACAAAACATGTCAGCATCCGATGTTTTGCGCCAGGAGTTCCACGAGAGTATCGCTCATCGTGTAGCCGCACAGGCACTCAGTGCATCATCTCATCTGAGGGCTGGACTCATCTGCACCATGGCGGAGGTTTCAGGGAGAGGATGCTGATCCTTTCCAAACTCCCCCTTTGGGATTGATGAAACTAGCAGGAAGCCTGCTGGGTAGTGCAGCAGTTTTTTTGCAACTCTTAAGGTCTGAGCAATGATTTTCACTTCAGTTATTTACCCTAGTCTGCCAAGAGTGAGATCTGACTGATCTCTAGCATGGTAAACCAGACACAAGATTGATTGTTACTCTTGCAGAAAGCACTTTGAAACTGTCCAAAAGCCCCAGAAAGAAACCAATTTTATATCTTCATGGAGTTAGCAGCTTATTATCCACATAGATTCCTTGTAGGTTAGGGTGGGAGAGCTCAGAAATTTGCAGGACAAAAACCTCACTGTGCTGCTTATGTACTTTGGCTAAGAGAGGCTCTGTTTTTACAATAGCCTGCTGTTCTTCTATTTCCCTAACTGTAAATTGTATACATCTGCACACTGATTTGCTTCTGACCTGAGAATTTTCTCTTTATGTGTTCCACAAAAAGATGCTCATTTGCTCCCTCCTACCCTTTCAGAAAAACAGCTTTACCACTTCGTCCCTGTTTTGGGGTTTTTTTTGGTAGCTAAATCTGCTCTCAAGTGTTCTGGGGTGATTGTCTCCAAAACAGTAATTTTTCTGTACTGAAAAGTTATAATAAATATTGGCAACAGTCCTAGCATGTGACTGTAAGTCAGTACAAAGCTTATTTCTCTATGTACTAGAATTGCTGCACATATGCCGCAAAATCCTTGACAGGCTTCATATCCCAGGATCAAAAATTATCATAGTAAGCATTTAGGTTTTTGTCTGTGGAGGAGATGTCAGGAAGGGTCTCACACCTTTCTGTGCTGCTGTTTCCATTTATTTGTTGCTGTCTGAACAAAGTGATGGATAGGGAAGAAGTCTGTTTTCCCATCCATTTCATTGTTGAGTATTGCTATGGGTAAAAAACCCTTTTATTTAATAAGAAGTTTCTTTCTCTGAGAACCATGGAAGTCACAATCAGCATTACAGTTAGGGCTGCAATTATACTGTGGGCTAAAAGTGGGCAAAGGCTAATCCAACCCCCCAGAAGGTGGAAAGGGTTTGCAGGTGGCTGCTTGCAAACACCCACAGGCACTTTGGGATGCTGCAGGGCTCTCCTGAGCCCCAGGCCCAGCTGATGCCTTCACTGGGACCTGGAGTAGGGCAGAATGTTGAAAGTGATCTTAAGGAATTGATGAGGGTGAATGGGGAGGTGGTGCAGGCACTTAAAAGAAGCAAGAGTGATGTAGAGAGAAGAGTAAATAAGAGAAGGTGAGCAGAGAGTGTTAGGCAGTGTGTTAACCTTTTCTGAGCGGGTATTTTGGAAGATGCAAATACTCCTTTGCTTTTACTTGTCAAGGGCTTGCTCATCTCGGGATCTGCCTTTGCTTGTATTCCAGCAGTGTTTGCTCAGTTCTGCAAAGCAGCTAATGACGTGTAACTCAAAAGCTTGCCTTGGTGTTATGCATTTCTAATTGAAACGCATCAGAATACTACTGATATATTTAATTGTAATCTCAATGGATTTTAAAGGTTAATTTAAACTGCTGTTAAATTTTTGGTAGACAAACAGAATTCTCAAAAGTGTATTCAGCCTCAGTTGTATGGTTTTTTAAAGTAATACATGATTGAAAGTGGAACAGTAGGTTAATTCTGTCTTTATTTCTTATGGCACTATAAAGGGTATAAACAACACGGTGAATAGGAGTCTTAAAGCCAATACACTGCAAAAGTCTACTGCAAATCAAAACTAAGTGCAATGTACAGAAAATTAATTATTTACGATTCTTTCCACTAATTAAATATTTTTGGAATAGCAACTTCTTGTTGAGGCTATGAAATTAATCTGGAATACAATGTGAACAAAAAGTGGTGGCATCTTCTTTTGACCGAGAATTTGACTTCTGATTTTCTTCCAAAGTAGAATGAAGATATGTCTACACATGAAGAATGCATAGATCACCACTAAAATAAATAATTTTCAATTTATTGATTAGTGTCACTGAGCATTGTTACCTTTTTAAAATCGTATTACACCTCTATAATTGCTAGATCTGCTTGACCATTTTACCCCTTTTTTCTTGGTAAGTCAATTAAGAGGGGATACTTACTAAATTCAGAAGAAATTTCACAGGTTTTAAAGGTAATGCTTGGAATTTAAAGAGTTTGGATTTGCAGTACAGTAATTCCCATCTGATAAAAGGTGATTTAAATATGGCCTGAGTTGGAAATGACTTAGTAAGCAATTAATGCACAGCCACTTTGTTGCTGGTATGGTACTGCACTGTTCCTCCCAAGTCACTGGAAATCATTGATTTAAAAATTATGAGATCTGAAAACACACAGAAACATCAAGTGTAGTTTAATTTTCTCTCATGCTCCAAGCACTCTATGTCTGCCTGTTCAGAGACTTTTCAACAGCTCTGAAAAACTAGACCTTTTAATTACAGGAGAGTTGAAATTCTCCAGTAATTGCTTGCCATCAATGTAGAAACTAAACTGATACCAGAAAAAAAGCCCTGAGCAGCCTCTTCTTAGACCTGACTCTGCTTCAAGCAGGAGGTTGGACCTTCTGAGGTTTCTTTAGACCTGAGTTATTCTGGGAGTCTGTGACAGCTACTGCTACAGCTGAACAAGCTTCAGCAAAGCTCCAGGCAGGCCAGGACGTGCCCAAGCAGAGCCCAACAAGTCCCATGTCCTGTGCACTGGCCCAGCACCCAGCAAGTGACCTAATGCAAGGAATGAGGTCACCCTTACCTGCCTCCGCTTCTGGAAATCACAGCTGAATTTCCTTCCCCTCCAGAGAAGAAGGTAGAAACCCATTTTTTCACTCTTACTCTTGTAGCAGTAGTAAGCATGAAGGATTGATTGGGAGGACATACCTTCATCCTTCTTCTTGTTGCTCCACACAGCCCCTTCTGATCAGGTAGCTCTCAGCAATACTTTGCAATAAAGTAATCCAGGTTGCCTCTCCCCCAGCTTTTCTCCTCTCTTTTCTGTGTACTCAGGTCTTATTTACTTACCAGTAAAATCCCAGGGGATGTTACAGCTTTTCTTTGCATCTATACTCTACAGGAATTTACTTCCATGGGTGTTAAATAGCATAGGATTAAATAGAACTCATAGTCCTGTGTTGTGTTCATCCTTGGTGCTAAATGCCTTCATCTTCTGTTAAGAAGGAAGATCTGAGATGCTGGAAAAGTGGTTCTCGTGGGGTCCTTTAATAGGCATTTGCACTGTGTAGCTGTGGGTGTTTTAGGCAGGTTCATGAAACTGCTCTGCCATGAGACTTACACCCTTGTGGGAAATTCTGTGGGGTTGTTCGACCATCTGCTCAGCCTGGCTCAGGAGTGACATTATCAATGAGGTGTTTGGATAAAAAAAAGGTCAATGAGCCTGTGAGTGGATGTGTGGTTACTATGCTGCTTTTCTTCAAACTTATGTGCCTTTAACCTTGTCATTACCAAAAAAACCCCCAACTTTGTTTTTAATTTTATTCTCTTTGCTTGTAGAGAGACACTTGAAAGCTGAAGGGAAAATATAAAGGATCTCAAATATTTCTAATTGTGGTTTTAATGTTATTCCGTGCTTCTCTAGGGGCAGAAATCATCATGGATTTGGATGTTCACATATGAAAGAAGATCAAATAAAGATGTGATGCCTGTAATCTGTTCAATGAAACTCAGACTTAGTTTTTATAGTCGAGTGCCATGTTCCAAGACAAAAGTAGGAGCATCTCTATCTCCCATTAACACATTATCTCTGACCACCTTTTTATACCACTGTTATGTTTAAGCACTGAGGCACTCAAAATCCAAAACCAGTATCACTTGGGAGAACTGAAACACTTAATCATAGAATAGCTATTGTTGAAAAAGACCCTTTAGATGATCAAGTCCAACCATTACCCGACTCTAACAGGCCCACTTCTAAACCATGTCCCTGAGCATCATATCTAGACAGCTTCTAAACACATCCAAGGATGGCGATTCAACCACTTCCCTGGGCAACCTGTTCCAGTCTTTGATAAACCTTTCAGTGCCGAAGCTTTTCCTAATGTCTAACCCAAATCTCCTCTGGCATTAACTTGACTTCATTTCCTCTCATACTATTGGTTGTAACTTGGGAGCACAGAGAAACACCCACCTCTCTACAACCTTCTTTCAGGTAGTTGTAGAGAGTGATAAGGTCTCCCCTCATCTTCCTTTTCTTCAGACTAAATGCTACAACAGCACAGTTTTGTGGGTTGGGTGGGTGAGTTACTGCTTGTTCCAGTCCAGGAGTTTCATATATCTGTCAATGAGGACTCATAAATCAGTTTCATGAACTGGAACTTAAAACCAAGGATTTGTTAAGGTTGCTGTCTGATATTGTGCAGGTTTTGTCTCATGCAGTATGTCATACATTTAGATTTGTATCATAATAAACTATGAACCAACCCAGATTGTTTTGCAGTGGGTTTGTAAGGAAGATACACAAGAAGAAAACTACAGCCACATCACTGGAGGAGGAACCTTGTCTAACCCAGATTTCAGATGAGCTCAGAAAGAAAGCAGTGATGCTGAACTGATATAGGCAATATAAGAAGAGAGAGACAGTTGAAGCGAATGGGTTAGTAGGGTATTATATTTGAGGAGGTGATTTTTGGTGCGGAAATAGGGCTCATTACTTTGCCAGAACAGATGTTTAAATATATTGACTTTTTGAATCAGATGGTAACACTTGCTCTGTAATAAATCAAAAGTGAGATTTTTTGCCATTGAGGAAATAAGGATCTGCTTTTTCACAAGAAAAAGTTGAGTCAATTTGTAGTATGAGATAAAAATACAAATTTAATGAAACAATAGGAAGGCACTTTTAAAAACTGTAAACCAATCCAAGACTTTTTTAAAACTTTATTATTTGTGTTCTGGTTTTAGGATAGCTGCTGTAATCTCTTTTTTGTTTCTTATTTTTTTATAGCACAGCTGACCTAGTTCCCTTCACTGTCACTCATATCATGTGCAGCCAACTTACTCATGCAGAGTAGAATTCTGTGAAAGCAGTTATTACTTTGGAATAAATATCTCAGCTATGAAAGCATAGGAGAGAAGTGTATCCCCGTTCAGACTTTTTGCCTTAGATTAGGTTTCAAATCTCTGGAGTTTAAATGTATGTGTTTTGATGGTTTTTAACAGTGACTTTGTCAGTGTCAGGTATAGATGTGACCATATCCATATCTACTTACAGGAACCTGCATTGATAAATACCTGGAATACTTCACAGAGTACCTACCTTCAAATAATGTTTAATTACAGTTGTTTATATATTTTAGTTTAAATATATGAGTGTCCTCCTAGTGTCAGGTACACTAATTAAAGTTATTAATATTTATAAGTGTTTGTAGGTTGGGGCTTTGTTATCTAAGGAAGTGGAGTGTTTTTAAAACTGCTTTTTTATTCCATGTAAAATAAACATAACAAGCACTCTCTTGGGCTCTGTAGGGCCTCTCTATTCTTCATGAAGAACAGTTGTTCTGTAAGTAATGTGTCTGCAGCTTCTGAGCCTTAGAAAGAATGAGAAAGTGCCCAGCAATAGGGATTCAATTCAGATGAGATTATCCATACCAGTAATTGAATGTTCCTGATTTTCATTTTAATAAAATCAATTATAGCTCACAACATTTTATGTTTCATTAAGTAATTTCATAAATGAGAGTCATAAATATTATATTTAGACAAATAAAACATTGATGATTATAAATTATTCAAGGGTACTTTTACTCAGCTTTGAAATATGCTCTGTCTATTTTCCGTTCTGCTCATTGGCCTGAGGATTGACTCCTGATAGAGGTTTCAGCAAGTCAGAATAATGTTCATGCTGCTAAAATAGATAAGATTATGCTAATACTGGAATTTTTGCACTGTGTTTAGCATTTAACTTATTAGTATGCAAACCAGAACGTTTTTAAAAAGTAATTTCCCCCTTTTTGTCCATTTACTCTGTTTTCCTTTTGAAGCCATGAATTATCAGGAAAGAAAAATATGTTTTGTGAAATACAAGTGGTAATTTATCTACTTTTATCTGTGGCAATACCTACAGAAGGCCTTTACCCTGAGATGTAAACAAGTGTGACACATGAGTAAAAATACTCCTCATAAGTTAAAAAGATGTAAAACTTCAGCCATTTTAGAAATGAGATCTAATAAAAGTATAATAAAAAAATGACCAAGATAATGAAAGCCTGTTATCTGCTGAGTTTCAGTGAAGGGAGAAAGAATATTTTTATTTTTACATCAGTTTTCCAAGCAGTGTATTTCAAAATTTTACCCCTACTTTGTAACCCACTGTAAATTACGTTTGAGTCGGTCTTACACTTAGTAGATACACAAGCCAAGGCACCAGATAACTCTCCAGTAAAAGGTATTCAGACTGCGGGTTTTGTACATGTCATGAGCCTGAGAAGTGTCAGGCAAGAGTCAGACACTGTGTGGGTAGAGAAGGGATAAGTTTCTCTTCAGATATCACAAATATTTCCTCAAATATTGTTACTGATAAGAGCAAATAACAAAATACCTGCAATAGCATTCTAGAGGCAATTATAGGTAAGAAAAATAAAGCAGAGGGGCTTTGTCCCCCCTTTTCTTTGTAAACATGACACCATTTACTTAATTTCCGTTTTGAAAATAGCTTTACTAACACAAATTGATCGGCTGAGGCCGGGGGTGGATGGTACTCCACTGGATATTGTCATGAGCCTATACGGTGCTCACTTCAGAGCTCTGAAAAAGTGGTTTGTGCAGAATTCTGCCTACTTTTACAGTCACAGGCTGCAAAACATCTGTGGCAACATAGTTGCCCTATGAACCTATACCTTTTCACATCCCAGATCTAGGTAAGTGTCCTGCATGAGTCTGAAGGTCCACAGCTTGGGAAGAGGGCTGGCAACTCATGGAGATGGATATTATCTGCTTGCCTTACCATCGCAGGGTCAGCATTTCCACTGGCAGCACCCAGGGAATGCAGGAAGAGGGATTTTTAAAAAGGCAGGTATGGTAGGAAGATTCTGCAGCTAAAGCATTCCCCTCCTGCCAAAGTAATAAGGTGGAGCCACAGCGCATCCAGATTTGAGGAGAAGGGTGCCCTCAGGCCCACACATCCCGTATCTTTAGCTGATCCCAGTTACTTTTTTAATATGGAAAACCACCATTCTCTAGTGATAAAACTTACAGGAAACTCTGCGAACAAACCTCAGACTTCACTGGATATATGGAGGAGAGGTTTCTATTAACAATATTTTTGGACCCGTGCATTTATCCAGAGTGTCTAGCCCGTATGAACTTAACCTTTGCATTCATATAACTGAGCCCCTTCAATAGCTGTACTGCTTTTTCTCTGAATTTTTGTAGTCTCATCACACAACTTTGTCCCGTAGCCACTCCTCGTATTTGTCCAGGTCTTCTCAGACTATATTTGGACAATTTTTTCAAGTTCTCCATATGTTCTGCTTGCAAATTTTGTCCTCTGAAGTCATCTAGTGGATTCCCTTTTTCTTAAATACTTTATGCTGCTGAAACACCAGCAGAAAGTCTTTTCACCTCCATGCTAAATAGGCTTGTGGGCTGGTTTGCAACCACAACACTGCAATATATTTGATCTACCTAAGTGTTTAGATGTGGGCTGGTTTTAAGTTAGATAACAAGATTATACCTAATTTTGCATTGAGTGTTTGTGCAGCAGATAGGGATGGGACAGCACAGGGATAACAGTGATGACCTTTGATGAAATGTCTCTTGCCCACTCCCCAGGCTTCTTGGAGAGGCTTAACATTAACAAGCAGTGCATTTCACCCGGTTTATAAAATGGGACCGATTTTGTGAGTTTAGGGAAAATTGTTTACGAGTGGGTTTCTAGAGTTGTGTATTTCTGTAGTTATATGTTGAGATCATCAAAATTCCTGGCCTGATTTTCAGGAGCATTGAGGCTGCTAAGAGTGGAGCAGGGGCTGCCCAGCACTGCACAGTTGAAATTCTAGCCTGCAGGTATTTCTGCTAAAATGATAATCTAAAAATCAGAGATGGCGTTTGAGAATGTTGGCTTTAATCTCAGTTTCCCAGGTTTTCCAAGCTATAAAATGTACTCCAAAGACTCTTCCAACCTATTTGCTGGCAGTGGTGGTGGAATTACTAGCACGGGCCTTTAAAGATATAAAGCTTAACAGAAATTAAAAGGAAAAAAAAATATTTAAAAAATACTTTCTGTTTACCTTTTTGTGAGGTATCATTCTTGTTATTGATGTAAATCATGCACAGTGTAAACAGCATGTTTTTCTGACTGCTGAGGACTGAGCACCACAGCAGAAACTGTGAACACGATTCACAGTGGCTCCCCATTTTCTAATTATTGATCTCATGCACGTTTGTTCCCTGAAAACAATGAATGGCCTAGGCAGATATATCCAACTCTGCCTATTTTATATTTGCTGGCAGCATTTTTCTAACTGCTGCTTTCTTTCCATGGGAGAGTTCAATTCACAGGCTGCTCATTTTCCAGAAGCAGCAGAAACAATACACCTGCACACGCCCGTGCAGGGGCAGCTCCCAGCAGCAGCAGCAGTGCTTGTTCGTCCTTTAATCACAGACAGGGATCATATTGGTGCACAGCCTGAGGAAGAGGGTTTCTCCTTTCTCCCAGCAGTCTCATTTGGAACTGCACAACCTGTTACTGGCAGCCAAACTACCTGCTCCTCACCCTGAGCTTCCCCAGATATCTTGGTTATTCACCCTGGCAGCTCTGAATGCTTGATAAAGTACTAAATCTGCAAGTACTGGTAAAGACAACCGAGTCTTAACTGCCAAAGAGGTGTTACACTGTCAGGAATCCACACAAGTTGTAGCACAAACCAATCTCCTTTTAAATGTGAATTTAAAAAGAAATGTGTATTTGTTCATTAATATTAACTGTATGTGCGATTATTTGCAGAAAAAAAAACAAACCCCACAACACAATTGCTGCTGTCACATTGTTTTAAGCACTAATAGGTCTGACAGATGATAATTAATTAGTTAATAATATGTAATAGCTGTCTTTTTTTGCCAAGACCTTCAGTGTATAAAGAATTAACTCTGGATTAGCCAAGTGATATACCTGTAAATTATGTAGTAGAAAGTAACTCACATTTCCAAAACAGATGTTTTGAGGTTTTTTTCCCTTTGTTTCTTTACTTTTATTTAGGGAAAAAAACCAAACAATTAAAAGGACCTGACAGGCAGAATGAAGAGGTGGAAGAAGAGGGGATGTCACCTGCTAGAATTTTTATACTCTCAATTACCCGTTCTGTTGTTGTGTTTCTCCTGTAATGCCTCTGCAATCTCAATTTTAATTCATGAAATTCAGTAGCTCCAACCCTCTGTGAGCAGACTTGGTTTCGTTACTGTTATTTTCCCACACCTCTACATTCCACATGTCATAGAAATCAGATATTTGAACAGAATAATAGGTAACAGTCTCTAAACTCGGTGCTTTTTTCAGTAACTATCAAAAATCCTTGTAAAGGAATGGAATTTGCATGAGCAGAGTATTGAGAAAATACCACTGATGATAGATTAAAAATCACAGCTGAATTTCTCTTTAAAAGTAAAAAAAGGGAAGAAGAAGAAAGAAAAGAAAGCGGTATAACACTTAAAATAATTTGAAAATCTTCCATTTGTTACAGTCAAACCTCCCTTTTTTTATCCACGCTTTAATTTGTTCTTCTGCAAATTATTGGATTTATACGTTTTTAAATGTGTCTGTGTTCTGTTCTTACCTTGGCCCTTGGAGATCATGGTCACAGAAAGCGTGTTTCTTCGCCTACACTTTATACTATTCTGCAGAAACAGCCACTTCCTATGTGAATACATTATTAGCAATAAAGGCTATAAAAGAACGAGTGGGGAGGAAGAACAGGATATCACCTAAAAAACAAGTGCAGATATTTTGGTGAACTTCTTCCGTGGGCAGGTAATCTGGGGCTATGTCTCCCTTGCCTTTGGCCACACCACTGAACTTAAGAATTAAGTAGGGCGAGAGGATGTGAGTATGAGTGAGTGTGTGTGCATCCTCTCATCTGAATTTCCCTGCTTGGAGAAAAGTGTCTGGCCGGAGCCAGAGCCAGCAGATGGGCCCCAAGGCTGAGGAGGACATTCTGGCCACAAGAAATAATGCCTCAATATATGCAGAGTCTTTAACATAGGCTCACCACCATGGCTAAAGAGAAATCAGAATTTTAATATAGGAAACAATCTCAAAGCTCTTCAGGTAAATTATAAGCAATGAAAAAAAGGTGTAAGAGGAAAGTTATATAATTATCAAGGACTGCTGGGGTCTACAGAGCTATGGACTGAGTGATAATTTAGTGCTCAAAATCCACAGGTAAATTAATTGCTCTCTGAAAAGGCAACTGAGATCAAGGCAACTTCAGAGGCATCACCAGGCATCAGCTGGAGACAACCAAGTCATGGACTGAAGTTCAACCCATTTCCAGCCTGAGTCATCCCTTGCCATACAGCATTTGTGTGTGTTATGCCTTGATGTGTACCTTCCTTGTGAAAGGAAGATATGAAAAACTGTCCTCTAGTATTTCAAATGGTCTTGGAGATCGAAATACCTGGTATTTTCACCTCCATGCTTTTTGCTTTGGATATAAGTGGGTACTTTGTAAGACCTTAAAACAGTCTTTTCTTTTTCCATTCATCACTCTTCTCCTGTTTCTTACAGGTGATATAGTAGGGAACACCTTAATATGCATATTGATTGTGTTATCTTTGCCAGTTAAAGGTGGGTTACAGAAGACTTCTGAGTAGGCTAGAGTTTTGACCCTGATCTTGTGCCTCCAATTGGTTCATTCACAGTTCAATAGTAATATAAGTTTTCTATCTCAGTTTATCTTTGCCATTAGTTGTTCAAATCAATAGATAATGCATTTTTAATGCCATGTTGGCAAAGAGGAAGATCCTCCATTTCTCAGGAACAAAGATGATGTAAAGTCACTGCCAAGCAACAGTAAAAGCTACCATAATCTTGAGTAAAACCCGAGTGCTTTCTTGGAAATGTATTCACCACAGCTGAGGCACTTTACAAAAACTGTTGTCTGTGTGATATGCTGTAATGAATTCTGCTGGAAAGCAACAGGATGTAGAGGAATTAGTCCTCGCATTAGAGTACTGTAGATGCAAAAAAAAAAAAAAAAAAAAGAGTTTTTCTCTTTTTTTTTTCCTTTTGCAGTCTGCATTTCTTAGGTGCAGATTAAAAGGATTAAAAGTTGGGTATTTGTACATCTCATTATTCATCAGGATTCTTTATGAATAGACTGAAGCTGCTCTAGGATCAATATGTTGTTATCCAAGCAATATTAAGCCTTGACTTTAATCAGGACAGCTATAGGAGTATGCTATGAGAGACAATGAGTTGGGTAGAGGCTTGAGAGCAAGGAGCTAACTGACTCTGTGGGAAAGTGTCAGCTTCCTAACACCTTGAGCAAGTTCCATCATTGATTATATCACTCCGTTGCCAGCAGCTATGGATAAAAATATTGCTTTGTTTATTGCTGTTATGAATGCTATTTTGTAAAACTACTTCTGAACATTTTTTCAGTTATGCAATGCATATTGTAACACTGAGGCAAATAAAAAGCCCTAATCTTTTGCTAATGCTCTGTTTTTTATACCTTTATGGGTTTTGCCAGACACCTATATTTCCACATTGTTCATAATGAACCCTTATAAGGTTGTTGCTAAAAGAGGAATTTTATCTGAGCATCAGGATGTACCTATCATCATCCTACTGCTTCGCACCCATAACAAAAACAGGTACCACTGCTGAGTGTGTGTTAGGAGTTGCATGTAATCATCTCCAATTTAATGAGATACATTAAGTTTCTGGTTTTTTAACATATAATGATACATGCAAAACTGTCTGACTTGTTTCCTTTCACTACTTCTGACTGGTTAAAGGTGCGATACCATTCCAAAAATACCTTTTAGTGCCTGACATTTTATTTCCCATTAATTATTTAGTTAAAAGAGGAGAAAGAATGAATCGTCTTTTGTCCTTGGCATGGATTCACTATACAGCTTCTGAATGGGTGTGATTCTCTGCATTTTAAGGTTCTTCTGATAAGGGATACCTGAAGTAACAGTTATGTAGATGCTGTGACAATTAAATAATAACTGGAAAGTAATTTTAGATCTCTGAATGAACTAAGCTATATTAAGTGAAAAGAGACTTTTCTAGTGAAAATTGTTATTTGCAAGATAGGTATATATATATATACACAAAATATTTTGTGCACTTGCTTTCAAAATATTAACTAGAAAGTTAGAATTTTTGTTTATATTCATTAATTTTAGGACAGGCAACTTTGCTCCTGTTCTACATTTTTCTAGACAGACATTATCTGGTAGGCAGCACTCCATTGGGTGTCCCATGCACAGTGAAAGAAGCGAAGAATGGCTGATTTTCTCCTAAAATATGTATTTGCTGTATAACAAGAGTTACATAAAAACTATCTGAAAGTTGTCTCTGTTCCCTTTGCTTCACAGCCTTCGCTGGTCAACTGCAGCTTGCTTGAGTCATGAAACTAAGAGAAGACTTAGCTAACACATTTTCTCAGAGAACTGGTGGCGTTTGTTACAGAATGGCTTTGCCTTGCACTCGTCTCCTCAGACTGAGGTTCCTCTGGGCTTGCCTTTCATGTTCTTCTTATGAACATCCAGTGTAAAACAGCAAAAGGATGACAGACATTAGCAGGAAGTTCTTATAATTGACCTACCCTAACTGACTTTTATTCATTCCAGACGCTGTTATTTTTCTAATAGTTGATTCTTTAGGCAGTATAATTCATGCAGTGACAGGTCATAAAAGAAAAGCTGCAAGCAGAAAAATGAGCTCACAACTGTAAAGAAAAAAGAAATAAAAAGAGTACACAAAAGTAGGCCACTTCTTATAACTTGAGTGTTCTTGCAACTTTTTCTAGCTTCTCAGCTTGTAAATGACACCCATCTAAAACTTTCATAAATTCACACATCTTTTGGAAGGAACATGTAGAACTGAAATAGCCTAAAGTATACCTTGCAAAATACCTCTGAATTTGCATCTATTTATGTTTGCTTTTGAATTTGTAGATCCTTATGAGTATGTCATACTATCGTACTCACGGAGGTCTGCAAAGACTTTATAACAACATATATATGAAAATAGACTGTCCCAGTCAAAAACTGGAATCAATTTTCTTTTTCCAGTATTTCAGTGTATTGCAGAGGAGCAGAGATTTCCTTAATGGTAAAGGGTAAAAGTCATCTTCCTTGGTTCTTTTTGGGTGCTTGACCCTTTCAATAGCTGTTTTCCTTCCTTTCTTAATAGTTTGTATTAAGGCATTTGGATTACAGAAAGTTGTCTACAGTAATGACTGGATAAAACGGTGTCAAAAAATGCCATCGTCATTTGGAAAGGTTTGTTCTATATCTGAGAATACTCTGTATTCCTCCTGCATTATTCATCCAGGGACAGAACAGTGGATTGATGGGCGACTGAATGAGAATTTCTTCCCCAGCCCATTGCCGTTTGTTTCAACAGCTATGTTGTTAAATCCTTCCTTTCAGTCTCTTAACTTAGTGCTGTCCCATTTTTCCCTTGGCCCTGACCTTTTCTAGCTGAGAACCTGGTGCTGTCTTATAAGCTGATGAATTATGACTGTTCTTGAGTGGAAGCGACCAGGAAAGACAGGCTGGTTTACTCATGTTCTTCTCTGAAAAATCCCATAACAGCAGTGGAAGAAAATTTTCACTACAACGCATGCAATTTCTCCTACTCATACCTTGGGGTGTGTGCATTTCTTATTGATACTGGATTTCTTTAATCACAGGTGCTGTACAGAAGATAAAAGATGTCTCCCTATGTTGATACAGCAAGGAGTTATAGCTGGTGTTTAAGCTGAAGCCTTAAAGCAGATTTTTACTGAAAATTTGCATCTTAAGGGAAACTGGCTCCTGAGGATTAGGTGGGGAGGAGATTGTGCTCTTGGAGAAAGAGTATCTCATTTCATTGGTACAAGAATTCTGGCTGTGTTTCCTTTAAAGCCAAGGATGTACTCAAGCCAAACAATACGCATTTCTGTGAAAGTTCAAAGCAGGACTGAAGCAGAAAAATAACTTCACCCTCCTTTATATGTCTGTGGGGATGAAGAAGGATGTTATACCCAATCACATGCTGTAACGCGTGATGGCTGTCAGTGGGCTGCAGCCCATTCTAAACCCATGGTTACAAATTTGGCTTATCTCTAATATGTCTAAAATTCATATTGCTTCTTTTATTCAGGTGAGGAAAAACTTTTAGCAGCAATTCTCTTGAACTTTTGTTGAAGTATTCTAATTTTGGCACATAAATACCATAAAAACAGTTTAAAAAATTAGTAACCTTCTCCAGGCCACTCTCCCAAACCTTGTTTTGAATTTAAACAGCCTTGATTTCCTCACTCCCAGTGTAAGGGTCATGATTCAGAACTGCATGATGGGCTTCATTTCAAAAACATTAGTTCACTTATGGAGTCAAACTGTATAACCTTAAATAACATATATAAGAAACACTTACATCAGGGAAATTTGGTTCTATTTTAGTCAAGTCCCACTGCGTTGATGACTCTGAATTGTAGGGTATCCATCAAAAGAACATAAATACCTGAGCACTGCTTGTGATACAATACTAACTTCTATGTGGATGGGGAGAGACATATATAACTTCTTCTAGCTAGTGTATCTAAATAGTATTTTGAGATCATTCTTGAAATAATTATTTTAAATATGCTTTTATCTGACAACATTGTTTAGTCTTGCAACCAGTAAGTTTATGGAAGTGAGGAGTATGTGCTTTGCCTTCCATACAAAATATTATTGCCTTTAATAAATTACTGTTTAATATGACCATAGATGCTAGTTGTAAGCAAAACAACCTTTCTGTTATGAAACAAGGGAGTTTTTGTAATCCAAGCTGGTTTATGTTCTGTTTCAATCTGGACAAAAAATGAAGCCAAATTTCAGTTGCAATCAATACAATCTTAAATGCACAGAAATATGATCAAGCTATTTTTTTGTTAGTTTGTCTTTATGTATGCTGGGTCTCTTTTACTCATGACTGTAAATGAATAATTTACATTATGCTCACGAATGTAAATGAATAAAAGAAATACTACATTATTAATATTACTAGTCATATCCCTGCTAATTAGAATCCCGGTTAAGTAAGTGCTAATATTTGCAATAGTATTGATTTACATTTACTCTTGCCTAAATTTAGTCAAAAGTTGTGGGTTTTTTTCTTTACAAGCAACACATCTTTGGGTCTTTTAAAAAGTAAAAAGGAGAGACAGAAATTGCAGCTAAAAGTTTTGCTTTTACACACTGACATCATTACTGCACTCTCGGTGACTATTTAACCAGCAATAATCATCCCTGATTTTTACCTATGTGATGTCGTCTTAACTTTTTTATTATTTTTATTTGTTAAAGTTCATGTGTTTAGGAATCTTCACAGAAAACAGAAATAACACTAACTTGGAAGAGCCAATAATGGTTTTCTCTGATTGTTGCAGCCTATTAAGGAAGTTTTCTGTCAGAAGACTGTGGAAAGTATGTGAAAGGACTTCTGAGTGTTCATGGGATGCCTGTAGGACTGGCAGGTTCAACTATAACTGCTTTTAATTTTGAAGCTTTGTTGATAAACTCACTGCAAGGTGGCAGCTAAAGCCTCATGTTCCTTGGTATCTCACTTAGACAGTTTGCACAGAGAAAGTTTTTCCAACTTTGCTTGTTCTTCTGTTTAAAAATTGTATCTGTGTTGGACATCTTTCAGGCCCAGATCAGCTAAATGTATTCTGAACATACGGGAACATAATATCAATTTCTTCTTAATCCATAAAGTGCTTAATTGTATATTGCTGGGTTTTCTGCCATTTGAACAGGAAGTCTAGAACAAGAGCATTTTAAACTGTAGCCTTTTGGCCAGCTTAGGAGTTTGGAAGGAAATTGATGCTATGACTGGGAAATCTTGGGCAGTTCTTTTTTATTTTCTTAAACCAGAATTTGTCAAATAGTTATACTCTAAGAAGATAGTCTAACTCACCTAATTCAATGTAGATCAAGTTAGAGAAATGTAAGTAGTTTCCAGTTCCCATGTGCAGGTGAACCCTCCAGAACTTAGAGGTCTTGCTGCATAAATATGCCTATGATACGGTCTTTTGCCCTTCTACAGCACTGCAGCTGTTTTCTGGGATCTCATAATTTCAAACCTTAGTTACTCCAGCATCCTTCTCTCCTGCACTGAGAAATACAGTGCCACCCCCACGATACCAATTCAGAAGTCTGCCACAAAGTTCATTTCCCAGCTTCACTACTTTAGCTGTAATTCTCTTCTGAGTGCCTTCTCCTCGTTAAACAGGCTGCTTCTTTCCAGTTTTAAGGCTCTTTTTCATGAGTCATTTCCAACCTTTCTATCCACTATTAAAATGTCACTTCCTTCTTTTGGATCCTGTGTTGCTAGCCTCTAATGCCAAAAATACCTCTGTGCTGAATCTAGACTGCTTTTCTCATTCTGCAGAAGTTTCCCATAAGCCGCCCCAGAGCTAGGGTCATCCTTTCTCCAATCCCTCCTTAAAAATCTTCCATGGCCAGCTACTAGCATGCTGATATCACTGCTCAGATGTTTGGGATGTTTGGTTTTTTTTTTGCCTTGTATCATTCACTCTTTGGATTGAAAGATGCTCACATCAGGTAGACTTGCCTTGGTCTGTACTTCCACAGCACTAAGGTCCTGTTCCATGACCTGGACTTCTAATTGCAAATAATAAGTAGTATCAGGGGTTTTTTAGCAGTGCTTGATTAGGCAGGATGTTACTTGCCTTGCAATATTTTTGAGTTTGTCCTGGGCTTGAGTTTTTTGCTTGGCACCAAGGAGAAGCTGTCACTAGGTTAGCCTACAGTTGCGCTTTTGCTGCCTCGTGTGATCAACCTTGTGCCGATTTCCAGGGGAATCCACTGCCTTCTTATTTGCTGCTGGCTACAACTCAAGAGCCTGGCTGCTGGTGATATCAATTCTGTGAGCTGGAACTAGAATGATACCCTCCTTTCCTATAGTTCAGTATAAAACCCAAATTTCAAGAGGCTTGAAGATTCAGGAGAAGAAAGTACAAACTTGTGGAAACCTTTGCCTGGTTTTGAACCATCTGTTTAGGTGACCATGGTAGAGCCGTGGTCTTACGCTATCCCTCATGGTGTGCAGTGGAAGCTTAATTTTGTACAGCCCCAACAGTTCGTTATTAATTGACTTACTGAGCAGAGATATAGTTTGAAAATGCAGATGTTCATGTAATTTTTAAACAGTATCTAGAAGCTATATGGCTAGCTGTGTTGCCATGCTAATTTGCAGCTCTGTGGTTCCCTGCATGGGTGTCCTGTCAATAGCTGTATATTTCTTCTTTCTGAGAGCTCTAGTAGAAAAATTCCATGCTTTGTGGGGATTATTTTAAGAGAAAGATCATGGCTACAAATGGATATGTGCAACTTCATTAAATCTAGCTAAACTGAACAGACTAAATTGAAAGCCCAGCAACTGGAAGTTGTACTGGTAGCACATTTAAATAATTTACTCAGTAACTTGTGAGACAGTAAAGTTTGTTGTATTTTGCTTTTGAAGTATGACTGTTTGCTACTGTGCCTTGTTATTGATTAGCTTCATCACATCAGACTTCAGCCTTTGATTGACAGAAAAATGTTACTTCGTAGGGAATTCATCTCTGTTGGCCTGTGGATTGCTTTCCAACAGTCCTTATATCTCCGTGTTTGACAGCACAGGTAACCTGACCTCCTTCGTTCAGGCACATCTAAATTTGAGAGGTGGATAATGGCAATTGTTCTTTATTTCATTTGTGTTTTGTTCTTAAACAAAAGCAGATTCTGACACCACCACATGGAGCTAAGTCTCCATCATTGTGATCTAATACTACAGTGATGTGTTTTAGCAACACTGTCAGGCACTCAAAACTAAGAACTCTCCGATGACAGAACTTTTGATTCCATAAATTTGAACCCACAACCTGTGTGTTGTGGTATTTAGTAATGCTACAGCAACCGGAAGAATTAAAACATCTCCAAATAGGGCTCCCATCAAGCAAAAGTTTGATGGGAAGCTGGCAAAAATTTCCAAGTGAAAATTCTTCTCAGCAAGGTGCAATTTAATACAACCTTCACTTGTCTAGGACCCAGGAAGGTCTATCAGATTGCAGTTCACAGCTAAAACCCACTCCTGGGGTTTTGGAAATTGGCAGCTCTTATATACTTTATTTTTGAAATGTTGATTTGGCAGGAGAAAGCCATCTTTTATATAAAACTACAAGTTAAATCTGGGCACTGATATTGGAAGAGAAAACCTGAGCCTAAATTCTTGTTTGCAGATCATGTCTGGTTTTGCAATTTATTCATTCATTTCCTAACACAAAATGTAAAGACTATCCTGGGATCAAAACCCAAAAATTCATTCTTGCAGGGAGAGTCTAAATGGTTCAGGTCAGATTTGGATTCTCTAATGTTGGATGCAGATAGGCAGGTAGCCTAGGGGAGTGCCCTCAGCACTGAGTTTCTCTCATAAAATGCCATTTTACTGCCTTTCCCTCCAGCAATGGATTTGAATAAAGTTGGTGGGGTTTTTTTCAGTTGGTGCTGTCAGCACGTTAGTCATTTTCTGAGAGTTCTTACTGCATTGAGCCTTTAGGTATACAAATCTAGATTTGCCCTAGGTACATGCAGAAACAGCATTTTAGGTGTGATGGCTCCTTTACTGGAGAAAATAGAGGTGCTTACAGCTTTTCAGCTGAGATGGTGTTCTAGGCAAGGCTTTAGATGACACTCTTACCTTAGAAATCCTCAGTTTCAACCTCAGCCCCAGGGAAGGTGCCTGTTTCAGAAGCTCTTTCTGAGTAGTTCTCTCCTTAGAGGGACTGGCGGTTGCAGTTCAGTGTAGTCATTGTCAGGTTCTAATTCATTCATGAATACTCTTCACATTGGTGGAACTATTAGCGTGTTTTAATACAATGTATATTTAAGTGACTTGTTGACTGAGAGTTTATCCAAGGCAGAATTGCATCCTAATGTATTGGATCAATGCAAAGCTATCCAAATGTGTTACACCACAGCGGTGGAACTTTCGGGCAGAATACAGTACTCAAGATTGGCTCTTCCTCACATGACAAAAGAAAACAAACCAAAACCAAAAACTATTACTGTGCTTTTCATAAATAAGAAATAGTAATGATGACAGTTTGTGCAGTCTACAAGTCTGTGTCCAGGAGTAGCCAAGTAATTGTTTTGACATCATC
Organism: Apaloderma vittatum; assembly: GCF_000703405.1. Lineage (NCBI taxonomy): Eukaryota > Metazoa > Chordata > Aves > Trogoniformes > Trogonidae > Apaloderma > Apaloderma vittatum. The sequence goes on from NW_009705165.1 coordinate 99,535, forward strand.
CATTTTTTTTGACTTGGTAAATACCTGCCACTTCATATGCTGTGCACTGTCAGAAACATTACTGTACATGCCAAAGAAATGAGGGAGGAAGGAGACGGGTTTGATTCAGACAGGGGATATGATTTGAAAGAATCTTATTTCAGTGTCCTAATGGATATTGTTTGTGATAACACACAAATAGCATTTGCAGGCAGGCAAGCATCTCTGGTATGGAGGAGCATGGAACGACAAACAGCTTTTGTTTATAGTAAAAAGTGAGTATTGGCTAAGAAGTAGTGTTTATGGTAATTGAGCTTTACAAGGAAGTAAAACTTAGTGGGGAACACAGAGCGTAGTGCTTGCAGTGAAGCAGGTAATAAGGAGAGCTGTGCAGGCATTTCCTGATTAGCATCTGCTGCTTCAACAGCCGAGGAACATGACTCACATGTAAATGCTTGTGCTAGGCTTTAATAGGCATTCCCTCTAGCACACCACCCTGCCTTCTGCTTTTATTTTGAGTCTCCTTGAGCCCTACTGTGATTTGAAATCAGTGGAGGAGAAAGGAGAGTAACACAAACAACAGATGTCTTAAAGTCTGGGAACAGAGAGAGAGAAGGGCCCATGGCAAAGGAGAAGGTGTTGTTAGGGTATTTCCTGTTGCTAGTTTTCAATGCCTCTAGTACGGACTGCATTTCCATTTCTGTATGTGTACATATATATACACACAGAGTTGTGCGCATAGGTGGTAAATAAGTGGTGGTGCAAAAAGTCAGCCATTGCACACATTAGAGAATTTTTTTTTTTGCACCCTGTAAATGAGTGTGACCTGTAAGCACTAAGCATGCTCACACAGACAAAGCAATCTATTTTAGGCCAGATTCACAAATTATTTCCCAGCTGCTACGGTAACTGCTTTTAGTCTGCCACCGGATAAAATACACTAATTCTTTTTATTCGAGATTAAATGATGCTCCATAATTGAGAAAGCTAACAGTATGGCTGGTGTCCCTCTAGACAGCTTTGCTTACAGGTGATTACTGAACCCATGGCAACGCAACTAGTGTGTACCCCATAACATCAGGAGAAGTTGGTTGTGCACTAGGTGATTCTGCACTAGGGACATTTAGTGCAGAATCAAAGGAGCACATCTCTGCTTTCTGGTATGGGGAACTGTGTCTTTAAGGACTTTGATTTCCAGAAAGGAAATCTGTGACAGAAACAGCTGTGAAATTCTTACAACATGTAGGCAACTTGGGATGGCATAGAGACCCTGAAAACACATTGCCTGCTGAGTGGTAACTCAGTACCGCATGGGGCCAGGAGCAATAGGAAATGGAAACAAAACAAAGCAAGAAGAAAAGAAAAGGAAAAACACTGTGAATGGAGAAGTGGCGATTTTTATTCTTGGGAAAGATAACTGAAAGAAATATTGAAAAAAAGAGGATTCAGGGCTGAGACCTTTGTGCTCTGAAAGCCTGGCAAGCTACTTTTCACTTTTCTACATCCACATCCTCCTTCTACATCTTATATCTTCCACAAGTTTCAGCAGATGCATCCAAAGACAGCAAATCACATTCACAGAGTCCCATTTTCTCATGATATTTTAAATGTAATTATGTTTGCTTTATAACTTGCTGGATATTTCCAAAGGATTTTGGTAAACTCTGTCTCAATATATGTCCACACTGTTTATTTTGTTACTGTCACTCGTATTATTATTATTAAAAAAATAAATATTTGGTTACTGGACTACAGAAGTTTGTGCATAGGTTAACCTTAGTAAAGAGTTTAGGACAACTGCTCTGCTACTGAATGTGACTTCCAAAAAGCATTTCAGTTTTGGGATGGATGCTGGAGATGTCAGAAGGAATTATTTTCCCTTGTACAAAAAATTGTGCATCAAAATAATTTTTTTCTGTAGCATTTCAGACCATGAGCATTCTAGGAAATTATATGTATTTTAATATGTTGGTAGCAGCTTTTTTAAGCATCAAATACTGGTTGTTATAAACCATAGAGGGGGTTTGTTATATTTCGGGTGTTAAAATGGATCAACTGTTTTCTCATTAATGATATTTTAGCATAGACTTTCTTAACCTTTACAATGATATCCTATCAGAAAAATAAGCACAGTAATAACTATGCCTGTATTTTAAATGGTGTCTCCATGCCTATAACAGTTTCTCTCTACACTGAAAATATACTACTCCTGTTGCACAGCTGGGAAAACAGAGGCATCCATGGGAGGTGAAATAACTTCACCTGAAGGTCTTCTAGAGGAATACAAATCTCCTGGTCTCAATGCAGAACTTTATTATAAGTTCTATATTAAACTTATCAAGAGGTACTTGTAAGTTAACAAAAGATAAGCCACACTTTAGATATACCATCTAACATTTACTTTTCCTCCCACAGGAACTTTTTACACCAGAGTGCAAATTCAAGGAGTCTGTTTTTGAAAATTATTATGTAATCTACTCATCCATGCTCTACAGACAACAGGAGTCCGGGAGGGCCTGGTTCTTGGGGCTGAACAAAGAAGGGCAGGTCATGAAAGGAAACAGAGTGAAGAAAACAAAACCAGCAGCTCATTTTCTACCCAAGCCATTGGAAGGTGAGACTCAGTCCATCACTGGCAGATCCTCCTATGAATCTCAGAAGAAGAGGAGGGAATGGTTCCTAAAAGAACCTTTGTGAATGAGTGTGCCCCAAGCACAGGCCCTCCCAAATGTCAGTCCCCAGCATTCATGGAGCAGTTCTGTGCTTTGGCATAGTGATGCTAGAAAGAGCGTATGTAAAAACATTTTTTTGCAGGGATTAAAGAGGTCATTTTGCAGGAAAAGCATTTGTGAAAGTGGATTGTGCTGTTGTGACACTTGCAGTGAGAAAATAGTCCTTTCATTAAGCAGAATGAGATAATGGATATTGTAGGATAATTGGGAGTTTTAAAGGAAATGAATGAAATGTTAGCATTTCAAAGTGAAAGTTTTCTAATAGAAAACACAAAGGTCTCTTTATAAAATAAATACCATATTACTTAGCTAGTTGATGCAATGTGCATAACTTGTGCAAGCTGGCCTTTAAACTAAGACAGAAGTAACTAAATTCATACTAGCCTTACATACTAAAATGCGGTCACAACATTCCCTGAAAAATACATTCATTTATACCCTGGAACTTTTGGGTTATCCTATGTGTTCTGCAGGCTTTTATACACCTATGCTGCTTTTGCTTCTTGTCCTGATTACGCTCCAAATTTCACTGATATTATTGCTACACATAGCATCAGTCATTCTGAAAATTATCTCATTATTTAACATCTGAAAGCCCATACTTGAGTAATGCTTTAGTTAGCAGTCACATTTCTTTTAACATTTTGTCTTAATATTTTTGATTATAGGATCAGTTTGTTAAATGTTTTAAAGCTTCATCATAAGGAAAGAATCTGAATAATCGGGTTTTAAATTTATATTTGAACTCAGGCTGATGCCTTCGTGCTTCTATCGTCTTGCAAAAGCTTACAGCATTTTCCTGAGTTCTGAACAATATTGACACTTTATATGTCATTCCCTTTATATTAAATTTTACCAATTGTAGAGAGGGGATACCCGCTCATTTTTAAAAGCAATGTCAATTTATACAGCTTAGGAAACAAGTTGCCTTTCTTTCAGTAGCATTTAGATGGTCAGGCTCTTTCAAAATAGCTTAGACAAGTCTTAAAAAAACTTGCTTTACATTGCCCATGAGAGTCATCAAATATGACAGCTCTGCTATATAATTCTTTACTTTATAGTTCTATCTCATGTTATTCAACTTAATATTTTTGTAGGTCACGGTGTTATTTCATCAAGCTCTTTTAATTAATCAGCGAAGTGTCCTAAACACAGTTATGGATGCACTCTGAAGACATAGATCATAGCCAGCCTTATGTACTCTAGAGAAGACATTTAATTTCAGACTTTCAAAAGCCATAAAAGGATTTAGATTGTGTCACTGGAAATAAATACTTGTTAGAACAAGTATTTGATTAGTTAATGATCCTATGGGGCCCTTCATATTTATTATGAAACTTCACACCACTGAAGATCAAGGTCAGTACTTTGATGCTCCAGCCGCCCACCCTAATTAGCCAAGGGAGGATGGCATTGTGCTCTCAGTGGCAGCACACAGCCAGTCCCGAAATCATAGTGTGATGATTAATTCCTTTGACTTCTTTGACATCTCTTTTAAAATTGCTCTGATATAAATAAACGCTACTGGAGTTAGGTACAAGTGGAAATATTACCTGATTCAGTGACATGGAAAAAGAAATTGAATTATCCAAGAGCGTTAATCATTAAGGCAGCTTAATGCTGGAACTGTGTAATTGAGCATGTGTATTTTCCTCAAAGGATTTAAAGTGGCTAGATAGGGACAGAAGCCCAGGGGCAAACTTTTGATTCCTCTAAGAATCCAGTTAATAGTTTAATTTGGAGTTTTCTGCACTTTTCAATTCAGTGGAGATCAGTGGCTACTGCACATGTTTCTGGAAAGGAGGAAGAAAAAGACTGAAACCACGTGTGTACTCTCCACAGCACTGTCCTGGGCATTTCTTCAGTACACACATGAAGAGATCATGGCCAGATTTGGGAGACAGATGTACAAATAACTTTGCAGAACTGGACCCAAGCCTTGTCTTGCAACAAAGGACTAAAAATGAATGCTTAAGTCTAGACAATTGTATCATATGATCACATTTCTTAAACACCATCTGTCTTATCATATTTTACTTCCTAAAACAGAATATTTATTTAAGGGGTGTATATATATATACAGCTATGTGTGTATATATATATATATATATATGTACATTTTTGTATGTCTGCCTCACGCAACACAAGGCTTCTGTAGTTTCCATTAAGCAAGCAAGCATACAGTTTCCTACTATGTTTTTAAGTCAGATACAGAAGAAGTGAGAAATTTGGAGGGTGAGACAAATCAGTCAGTTATGTAAAACAGGTGTCTGTCAAAGTAAATAGTTTCCCTTGTGTGCAAGGGAAACCTGGATTATGTTACAATATCGGTTATTATGAGAATTAATGGTATTTGAGATGAGCTCTTAAATGACATACATTCTTTAAAATGTCTCTCCTTTTCTCTTTTCCCCCCTCAGTTGCCATGTATCGAGAACCGTCTTTGCATGATATTGGAGAAACAGTGCCAAAGGCTGGGGTAACTCCGAGTAAAAGCACAAGTGCATCTGCAATAATGAATGGCGGCAAACCAGTTAACAAGAGTAAGACGACATAGCCGGATCGTCACAGGTGTTGTGACTTTACTGAGTCCTGAGCACAGTTGAGCTATTTATCCTTGCCGGACTTCCCCTCGGCAGTGTCTGTGGATCAGCTGGCGGCAAGTCACAGACTTGCCCGTCGCTGTTTCTGGACTGAGTTGTTGCAAGTGGATAAATCTCAACATGTAGCTCCACCCACCACAAGAAGACACCTGGATGAACCAGCTAAACTCAGACCATGGAATGCCCTACCAGATATTGGAATGCCTTTTTAATATCTTTTCTGTGACTGTGACACTTCATGTGAATGACATACTTCACAAGTACACTTGATACCTTGCCTGCTGACAATTGCTCATAATCCCTTTTTGAGTCCAGTTTCAGCAAAATCCATGTGTTTAAGTTCTATTTTGTAGCACACAAATAATCAAGTAATTTCTAGTTAGATGCTGTAAACCTGTGCTATTATGGATTTCTCTTCTTCCCTTTTTTATAAGGCTGCTCGCTCCACTGTCTGTGACCTTTTGCAGGGATTGTGTTTCTCTATAACCTAAGTGTTGCTGGTGGCTTAGTTTTGAAAGCAATCAGGGAATCAGGAAGCCTTCAAAAATCTATTATTACAAATTATATCTATAAAGAATAGGATTGTTGTCTCTGGCTTACAATATTGATTAAATGTGAATACTCTTTAGTAACAGATACTGTGCTTCTGAGGGTGGCATTATAGTGGAGGGAAGAATGTCAAACACAACCAACAAGAAATTTTCTGAAACGAGTGTTTGGCATCCCCCTATAGTTTCTTTTTGTGTGTGTGTTTTATACATATCACAGGCTTACTGGTAATGGTAACATTTGCCTTGCCCAGCGAGCAAGACCCACTCATTTTTGGGAAAGTGGGTCCAAAGAATTTTGTAGGCCTTGTAGGCCTGAATTAAGGCTCATTTTTCATCTACTAAATCTTCATTGTTTGAAAAACAAGCACCACCTATAAAAAAATAAATAAGACTAACCAGAATTGCGCTACCTAAATCCATTTCAAATATAAACCTTTCCTGTTTTTAAGGAACTGAACTTAAGGCCATTGTTATTTTTGGCTGAATCCCACATCTACTTAGCAAAGCATGGGCAAGGATGTTGTTGTGTTCTTTTTAGCAGCACCAATGCAAAGGGTAGTTACAAATTATAGTTTAATATTTCTGGTGTTTTAAAAAAAAAGTTTTAAAACTGGACATATTACAAAAACTTTATTTTTATTTTTAGCTAAGCATGCAAAGTCTGGTCCTATGTATCTCACAGATATCCCAATACATACCTCCACTCAGCTTTCTAGGATAATATGCCCACCAAATTGCTAGATTGAAGGTGCCTTGCCTTGATCTCTGTATACTGTACTTTCTCCTACATGAACCTAGAAGAAATTAAAAACATTAAAAAATTGAAGCCTTGGATCATGTTACCAGAAGCAACATCAACCCTTTGTCACTTGTGAACAATTAAACCAATGTGAGGGGGAGGAGGATTTAGAGAATGCCACAGAGGTGCCACTGAAATATTGCACACTTAGTCACAGGCTTTTAGAAGACTACAAATATGGGTAGTCTCTCTATGATTAAGAAGGTATTTGTTTCTCAGACAGGGCAACCAGGACCAAATTGTACCTCAGTCTGGAAAACCGTGTGGCAACGCCCTCTTGGCCTCTTGCTGTTACCTTGATATCTAAAGATAGGAAAAAAAAAAAAAAAATCTATCCCTTTCTTTTCAGCATCGTGTTTCTTGCAATGTGTTTTATTGCACCTTTGTGCTGAAGTCCCTAACAGAGACCACTGGTTATTTCAAAGTCCCTGTCTACTCAGCTGAACAACTCATTCGGTCTGAATGAACTCTTCATGCTAGTTTTCAAATGTATTCTGTTTTTATAAGCAACATTTAAACATTTAGTGCACATTTAGTGTAAAGCTGCTAAATTCTAGATAAACATTTGTTGGTTTTCTTTCATGGGCCAGACTTCCTTGTTTCTACATGTAATATGAGAACAGCAAGCTAATACTTGATGCTGGGTCTTTCTAGGGAGGGGATGAGTTAAGCATGAAGCCCACTATCCATGTAGAGAAAAAAATTGCAAACCTGCTCTCATACTGTGATAAAAATGAAAAGAAACATTGACTTAGACTGTGCCCTTGCCTGCCAGCACTAAATATGTGTACATGGGGAAAACAACACTTAATTGAAAACTCTGGTGCACCTTTCTTATTCCATCTGGTCCAGTGGGATTTGTGCATCGTCCCTGAGAAAACAAAACAAAACCAAAGCAACTCACAGGGTGAGCAGGCAGCTTGCTCTGCATCTGGAGGACCCATGGGAGGCAGCAGCCTTGACATTGTACTGTCTGCTGCATCCCAGCAGAGGAGGCCCCAGGCTTTCCTACGACTGTACGAGGAGCACTTCACAGCATTTTGAATAATACGACTGAAGGCTACATTTTCTTTCTCCCTCACCTGAATTTCCTAAGAGTTCATGAGGAGGGAATACATGTGTTTGTGTCCCATCCAACTGTCTTTTTACCATCCCAGTGTGAGCGCCTGGGGAGACACAGGGATGGAGACCTGGTGGAGCCATGCAAGGAAGTTCTAGTTCATGGCCTGATGCTACTTAAGTATTGTTTTCAACATTAAACTTTTGATCCTGAGCAATTATAATCTGTGAATAGGTTGGGGGGGGGGGGGGGGGGGGTAATGAAGGCCAGATTTGATTTTTCTAAACAGTTAGTAAATGCTGGAAATGCAACATTTTATTATTTTTTTCCCTAGTTTTCTTTTTATGGGCTAAATCCATACATGTGTTTAATCCAATGAATAGATGTGCTTTATTTCCTTCCTTTAATTTTGTCTCTTGTCTCATCTGTTGCATGGGAAGAGGATGGCAAGGATTAACTGCATGTAGTAGGTTGTGTCTATCAAAGAACTGTTGGTCTGTATTACTAAATTGACATACATATATGCAAAGAGTTTGTCTGCATTGTACAATTAGTGTTTATTCTTATTTGTTGTACACACAGATTCAACATGATGAATAAAACATTTATATGAAGGCGTGCCGGAAATCAACAAAAAAGTTTATGTAAGAATTAGACTGTGCAAAACATCATTGCACTGGCCACAGGATGGTGAAACTTCATGTAAATAGGTTGGCAAACTCAGTTCTCCCCTTTTACCATGCCAAAGAAAATTTTAGCTCCTTAATATAATACCTCTCTTGCTGTTCTCCAGGATGAGACTTCACTATTTTCTTCCCTCTAAAATTAATTTTGATGTTAAGTGAAAGCTGTTTTCAACTGTATGTTACTACTAAAGTACTGTATAGTAAACCTGATGGAATCAATTTGTATTTACAGATTGGGGTTTTTGTACTTACATGTCCAGCTGTCTGTGAATCTGCAGTGTTCCAGATCTTTTGCATGCTTGCTTTGTATTTTGTTCTTCTGGGTTTTACCTAATCTCTGAGAGACTGTTTGCACAGCAATCCAACCTCATTTTACCATTTAATATGTTTACACAGCACATAATCATTAATTCTTTCCTTTTTTAAAAATCTGTATTTCAGATACAGCTCTGTTTGGCAGAATCAGTCACACTTGGACGGTTTTAGAAATCCAAATTTAAGTAGATGTTAACTACTTCAAGAAAGCACCATTTTGTCGTACTTTAAAAATTTTATAAATACACAAGAATCTTACAAGATTGCTCACACAATAGAGCCTATAGAAAGGCGTTTATAGCTTTTAAGTGTTTTGTAATTCACAGCACAGCTTTTGCTTAATTTGCTCGGGTTTTAGCCACTCTCAAATAATTTTATAATATACTGTCATTCCAATAAACTTTAGCTGTGGTTAGAGTCAGGTTGGTTCTTAAAAACCCCCCTCCCACCAAATCTAAAGTAAAGTAATTCACTGCCTAAGAACTAAGAACTTGGACTTTTAATATATATTTGGGGAAACTTTTTCTCTTGGCTTAAAACCACTGTAAACAACAAGGTACAAAAGCAGGCAGTTTAAAAGTGTGTCCTGCTGATCCATCTGTTTATTGGTATAAAGAAGAAATTATTCAGCTCCATTCAAATGGAAATGCAAGCAAAATTAGACTAAGGAGGTTATCTTTCTTTTAAATGCCCCTTCAGATAAACTCATATTCTCTGCAATGCATTTTAAAATGTCTAATAATGGGGCTTTTTTTGTGGTGATTAACGTAAATGATATGACTTATTTTTAAAGACGTAATGGAATTTTTGTTCTATTACCTAGTCACAGAAATATTCAACTTAGTTTTCTTCATCCCAGTATCAATTCAAGGTATCATTTAGCTACAAAGTGAGATGTCATTCTGTAAAGAATCAAGGGTAGTGCATCAGAAACGTCAGAGCAGGTACATGATTAAATGTTCATCTGTGTCATTTCAAAAGAGAGTCTGGCCAGGGAAAACCAGATCACAAGTGGGTTAATAATTAATAGAAGCAAATCTGTCCATGGCTGTTTTATAGGTGATATTAGAGATATGTTGCATACAGTAGGCATAGTCCTGCAAGTCTATTGTAGACTCATTCAGCACACTTCTGGGTTGTGTTCTTTCTCTTATAAGAAGAAAGCAAGGCTATAGTATCTTTTGTTTATAAGGCTTATCAATCTAGTCAAAAGCCCCATTTATCCAGCTTGTTTCTGCCACCTAGAACAACCTTCTACCATAGGCCTGGAAGCAAGTTTTCACAGGTATGAAGCATCAAGCAGTATGTTTCACTCCCTTACACCTCTTCCTGCTTCTACAGTTGATGTATCTGGAATTTCAGTTACAGAGAATGAGGTGTAAAATCACAATTTATTAAAATAGCTATTATTTTCACATATGTGGCACAATAATCCTATTGTTTCTGATGTAATTTTTCTAATAAAGAAATGAGCCACAAAAACAGATCTGCTGGGAGCTACATCACCAGTTACCTCGGCATGAAGAGAGCGGGGAATGGTCAAGAAACTTTATGAGAAACAATAAAAATTGAAAAGGAATTTATGTACACATATTTTTAGTAGTCTTAGTTAATACTTTAAAGTTCATAGCAATAGCACCATTTTGTTTGGTAATTTACATTTTAATCAACCACTGACAGTTGCGGTCTTAGAATATTCTAATATTTTCCATATGTACCTTAATTTGGATAACAGTTTTCTAAACGCTATGGCTATGTAATCCATACAGTAGCCAAAAATGTTGGAGTTGATTTAAAAAAAAAATCTAACTAGAAGTCAGAACCATCATACACTCTTTAAGTGTATAACTTTAAAATGAGAGCAAATTACAAAGAAAAATGCATCAAATATGACATTGCAACTCTCTAAAGAATTGTTCTTTTGTCTAAGAGTATGAGTACCTTAAATACCACTGCTGATCTATGGTATATATAAATCTGCTGATCACATCATGAAACAAGTCAAAAGCATCCACTGAACCTAGATAATAGTTTTGATTATCTAGTTTTTCTTACTACAGTACTAAATGCAAATAGAAAGAAATTGAGGAAAACTTTGTATCTGTCATTGTTTACACTCTGATTCAGCAGATGAATGTATACATGAAAAAAACTCATTGTAAGATGATTCAGGGCAGTGGTATTCATAAATATAAATAAAGTCAATAATCTGTGCTCCCCAGACAACAGAGTTGACAAATGCATATATGTTAAAATTTTTGAAAATCTCCCTGTTGCGATCTACAGTTTAAGGGTCACAAGTATGAAATATAAACTATAACTGTGAGATTAATTTTACTTTGAAGATCCTTATACCACAACAATAAATTTTAAAACTCTGATATTTTGGTTATCTAAAAAGAGAGCAGCAAGAAGCTTTGGTCTTGTTATTTATCTGCATAACTTCTATATCAGTTATGCAGGGACACTTGATGATTATACTCCCTGAGAACATGGGTTTCACAAACTTTGTTTTTAGAAAGAAAGATTTCAGGTTAAGGAAAAAGAAATGAGTAAGAGAAAGAGCAAACTACATGAGAAGGGAAGGGAAACAAAAGTGATTAAATAAATTCATTTAATTTTTTTGCATTCTATTACATGTTCTGTACCATTGTATTTTCCTATTTCAAGATTGTCCTTTCTAAAAGAAAACTGATTTCTAGACTAGTAATGGGAATACTTTTTTTGGCTGGTATATAGTTCCCTTGTTTCTGAGTCATGTACCTCTTCAAAAATCAGGAACGTGGCACCTAAACCACAATGTTACAGTTTGGTATTAAAAAGACATATTTTCCAACAATTTAAGCAATTTCTCGCTCAATCATGGTCTCACACAATGTAAACACTTTTGAAACTAAAATGTATGTATCTTTTTTTGCTCTAAAGAATTCAAGGGCTGCCAAATCTACATGTAGTAAAAAGAGACTCATATGTAAATAAGTTAGGGAAGTCCCAATAGTTGTGCATCATTCATAACTCAATGTGAATTTCACACTGAGCAGCATTTCACCACTGGAAAAAATAAAAAATAAAATTTTTGTTCATACCACTGTTTTGTTTGTATTTACTGTATTAAAACTTCAATTACTTTGTTGCCATTATCTGAACATCTCTGGCTGAGACCAGGCTACTGCACAGCATAGCTGACTTTTCAAGTCAGTTGACCTTCAGGCTTCTCACTGCTATAAAAGCAGTTAAATTCGATGAATACCGTGTGTGACAGGGCAATCTGTTCCAAACAGTGATTTCCAATAGCATACAGAATTGTCATCCTAAAAGTTATTAGTATAAAAATTTTCATTTCCTTTACTTTTAAGAGGACTAGACAACTGTACAAACATAGAACAGTATGATAAAAATACATATGAATTGCAGAATACATATTCAGAATAGCTAATCATACATTTATATCTTTATTAATTTAATTTCTTATACTCCTATTGGTTATGTATTTGAAAATATCATTGTATGTAGACTGGATAACGAAATTACTGACACCTTAACCACAGAAACTAAGAAGTTCTATTATAGAGAAGGGTCTGTTCAAACATTTTGGGTCTTCAGTCTATAGTTATTGGATAATCGGACATCAGTTATACAAGTACAATTCTTTGAGCAAATAAAAAAATCATTAACGTTTTGATAAGTTTCTTTACAGCTTCTCTCAATTTGTGAGCAGGTGCATAATCAGGATTGTCAGAATGAAAAGACAGACAAGCAATGTATTTGTCAAACATAAAATTATTCAAATTAATTATTCGATAAACATTCAACTAGTGCTACTATTCTACAAGAATTCTGTTGCATACTGATATGGAGAGGTGACAATCAAGTAAATAATGTTTTTTAAAAAGGCTTTTTTTCACCTTTTCCGAAGATTATTTAAGAAGTAGGTATTACAGGTGTAATCTCAGTCCCACTGAATTTACCAAAAACCTCCAAAGAAGTTCCACATGGCCAGTATTTTATGACTTCACCTTTCAGAGCTTGGAATGTCCTCCTCCTAAGGCATTTTAAATGTTTTTCCTTTCAATTTTGTCATATATTTTTTTTAAGGAGCAGGCCTTCAGATTAGTATTCTAGGGTACCTACACCCATGTACACGTGTGCGAATGCCCACCTACACACTGAATACTTCTGAAATTAAATGTTCTAGCAGCCTAAGGATAAAAACAAACATTAAAAACCTCCTCAGTCTTTGATGTCTTTTGTTAAGGATATTCTCTCCCCAGCCAGATTTCACAAGCGTTGCCATTCCATCCTTCCCAGCACTCACAGTTTCCACAGCTACAAACACCATTGCCTAGAATAGAATGAATAAAGAGCAATTATCATAATTGAAATGTACTACATTTAAATGCGGTTTATGGGAAGCAAAAAGCCATGCTAAAGTAGTTGCATTGTTCCTTTACTGTTCCCCCATCCCTTTTTTATTTCCTTTGGAAGGAAGCAATTACTGTACCATTGCATTAAGAAGCCACCCCAAACCTACACTTACAAAGCATTAATAGCATTCTCAATAATTCCACCAGCAGAATTGCAAATATTGTAATTATGACACCATTATTTACACTCAGACATTGAGGCTTAGTGTTCACACTGTACCTCAACGCACAAGGAAAAGCAAGATTACTTCCAACTATTAAGCAGAAAGAAAAAGACACAAAAAGTTACAAATAGAATAGCAATAAAATCATCACTTTGAACATGCAAAACTTTCTCAACCTAAATTCTCAGAAGTGCTATACAAATAAATAACATCTCAAACTCTCTGCTAGATGAAAAACGTGTCAGCCCTATTTTGCATTAGGGATACAGTAAATGCCAATACGCTTCAATATTTTTCATGATCTGGATGTCCAGCTTTAGAACTCCAGACCTGGGGTATCCAGTGTGAGCTTCTTTTCCTACCAGCTTTACAAAAATCTCCAACAGTTGCTGCAGCTGAAGATAAGGCTCCTGTTGCTTCTGTACTGGCTACTTGCCCCCAGAAAAAAACTTACTAATAGGGCTAGATGAAAGACACAATTTACTAGTGTCAGTCCCTCCCACTCTCATTCTAATCGGCTTGCAGAATTCCTCCACATCTAATAATTGCTCAGCAAAGATTTTCTAAAATTAAAATTTTCAACAGGAAGCAGACAGTGAGCTAATTTAGCAACTCACATGTTGCTTCTTGTCACTAGATTTGTCACAAGGCTTTGTTGGTAGCCTGTCCATTTCTAGCCACATCTGACACCTGAACTCTCAGACAACGTTAAGGTGAAGCCATTTTAATCACTACCCATCACGTTATAAGAAAAAATATCAGGTATTTCAGCCTCTCACTGAGAATTGTCTGATTGCCAGGAAGCTCTGTTAACCCACACAGCTATGCCTCTCACCTACGAATTCAGATGAGTGAATTTTGCCTATAACTGAAATACATTACACACATAGAAAGGCCAGTAAAAGAAAAAAAGTTAAAGAAATCTCATGAACACACTGCTGGCATTTTACGTCCTTTGACAAAAAAAGCAGCAACTTATAGGCTATTACAGTGAAAACTGATGGATTTCATTGCTGGCTTACTTATTTAAATTCATACTCAGGCTTTCAACTGTTGTTTTGAAACCTTAAGCTGATTATCTCGCTGCACGAAAAAACTATTATGGCAGGTTTGAATAATCAACAAATGCACGTCCTCCACCAGTGGAGGAAGAAGAAGCTGGGCTTTGTCTAACATAATTCCCATCAACACAGTTTGTTTCTCCAAGCAATTACATGTTAGCCTGTACTGCACCTGTGCAAATGAGACCATCATGTTTGTCACAGTCTCTGTCATCGCATTCACAGAATTCGCCTGAAATGTACCATTCCTGTGGTGAACAGATGCACTTTCCACAATGGCAGGAACCTGAAATCACAAAAATTATTACTTGCAGTCAAAGAGCACCAGCATTTTCAGACTAGAAAATAACATGCCCGGACACAGACGTGCACACAGACACACGTGCACATATGCACGTAATTGCTGCCTAAGAAGCTACTGTATAATAGAAAATAATAAGCTAAAAGTTTTTTGAATAAAAGAATTCTTTCAGGGTGAGCTGGAGTATGGTGGTACCACTAATGCTTTGATTCTGCTATTTCAGTTAATCAAGACTCGCATTTTGAAACTTTCCTTTGCTTTCAGAGACCTACAATCAAAGCTACTCTTCCCAGTAACTAGGGTTTTTTTACTAGAAAAGCTCAAATTGTCCCTTACCCACTGCTACTGAAGGCAGTACAATCACACCCAGGAACAAAATGGCTTTCCCCAACTAAGGCCTTTACGAATAAGCCCACAAAAGACCAGAGGTGCCCAAGACTAACATTTAGACTCTCAAAACCCTCATCAACACAAAATTAACTAATTGTCTATTTTTGGAGAAATGCTGTTTAAACTTCTACCGTATGGAACCTGTAAATACATAGAGGAATAGTTAGTGATTTCATCACTTGGGGATGGAAGTACTTTGTCAACCATCTACTTTTTCTGCGAGTTCTGAGTATTGCTTATTGAGCCTTGGGCACAGAAGATACTGACATTCCCTACAAGGATAAAAAATGCCATTTTAGAAAGCGACAGTGGAGGACAGCATGCATACTGCATGGTTGCTGTATAAGAGCTACACTAAGACATACCTGAGAGTAATTTAAACCAAAAGTCTCTATTTATACAAACTACAGTGTACTGACAGCTGAAAAAAATGATAATATCTGAATTTTAGCAAAATTAAAGCAGTTAATAAAAGCATGACATTGTAAGAAACCTGAAGGGACTGTGCATAAGCAAGCACTGATGCTGTTCCTGATGGATGCCCACAATGTTTGAAACTATTTTGTAGAAGATACAGCAAATTTAACACCAAGTCGACTAAGGAGGGTAAGGCTCCATCAGGTAAAATCTGTTAGAGAGAAGAACGTATCAGGTCTTTTCCCTGAACAGCACATGCTGCTCTGGGAGGCTCCTCAGTTTAATTAAAATGAGTCTAATGAGTTGCAGGGTGTTCCCTGGGATGCTGGCCAGATCCTCTTGGATCATTACCTAGCCCGCGTCCTGCCCCGCTACAGTGGCCATCTGCAGCCCTACGTTTTCTGCCAGGGAGGCAGCAGCATGGTGGGTGTTGCTGTTTTCCTTGGGAAGAGCTTTTACTACAGGTGGCATAATGAGCAAGCCAAGATTTTGAAAGCAGCCTAGGAATGTTCATGTCCAACTTTGCTTATATTAACAGATTATGAAAGTGTTCTGCAGTTATCTGCTGAAAAACAGGACTCTTTAGAGGCTATTAATTCTGACTTGCAGAAACTCAAGCTCCCTCAACCCGTTATAGCGCTTGCATATCTTAGCTAGATTTCCACCAAAGGTTGAATAACCACCATTACTGCATGGGTTCAAAATTCATTTTTATTTGACCAGTAATCCTTGCTTATTGCTCAGTGCAATGAAACAGAAAGAAAAATTCACCATTTTGGCCTCTGGATAGTACCAGTCACATTAGCTATGGGCACCATTTTAAAGTATGGGTACTCAGTAAGACATGATTTCCAGATACATATTTAAGTATTGAGAATAGATTTGCCTGAAAAAAATAAAAAATCTGAGCATAGAAACAAAACTTTCAAGCAATTAGACTGCCTTTACCTGTGATCTCTATCCTCGTCAGAGGAGAGGCAGTAAATAGTGGCCTCCTTGGGTGTTCACTGGCCACACATTTCTGGGTTATTTTACGTAGGTATTTCTCTGCTGGGACAAGTACTTATGTATGAGCAGCTGTTCCCACAATAAAGCTGCTATAGTATCTAATTTGACAGAGCTTTATTATACTGACTGTCCTCAGTGCAACCTTCTGTCTCACTGGAAGCTCACCTGTGCTTAGATGCTGAAAAACTTAAAAAAAAAACCAAACCAAAACCAAACCTACCAGTACTGCCAAATATAGATTTAAGGTCAGGCTTGTAATTCCTACAGAAAGCAAATGTTAATCAACAGTGTGCTATTACCTTAGAAAATCTGGGCCTTTGGAGACTTCATTCATGCAGTCACGTTTAAAAACACTGCCTGCAGCTGTTTACAACCTAGAGCAACTTTCAGACTGTTCCAGCCTACATCAGTGACCAGATCTCAGATCAGACCCTGGGCAGTATCACCAACATAGGGGAAAATATCCTCAATGTCTCTGTAAATTCCTGACACATTATCTTCTCCTAAAGCATCAAAATAAATTGTAGCCTCGATAAATGTGCTCCAAGCTGATTGTTCTCAGAGTAAGACCCATAGCCTGGAATAAATAGATCTCAGTCATCCTTATGAAAAGGTAGCAGATAATACAAATATTTTAAAATTCAACATAATTTTGCATGTTTATATTTAAACAATGTAGCTTCCTCATTTTCTATGACACTGCAAAAAACGGCTGGAAAAAGCCCAAAATAAAATGGTGCATTGGGGGAGAAATCTGATAAGTAATAACATAGATGGAACAAAGCCAGGCTGGAAACCCCATTTAAATTTCCTTTGCATTGAAATAAAAGTTACCAAAGGGACAACTGGAAGTCTGCCTCCTGTAGAAAGCTCCTAACTGTTTTTTTTTTCCCAGCTAGCAGGTTTCTCCCCTGTCTGTGCAAGGGATATACAACAGAGGGCATGGCACATCCAGCCTGGAGTGGGTGCATTCCAGCCTCCATCCAGTCCTACCACCCGTTTTTTGTCTATTCTCTTTCAGACGCATGATATACAAAAATAGGCAGTTTGCATTAGGAGTTAAAAAGCTCCGTTTCCAGTAATGCAATTTCCTAGCCTGAAAGGTAGGAACCTCAGAGAGCAATTTCAGATAATTATCAAGATTTTCTAAATTTTATTCCTCCCTGTGGCAATTTCTTTTATAGCTGGACTGAAGCTGATGCAACACTCTGAATAAAAATTAGTAAATGAGAGAGTGTGTGGGATTCTGTCATGGGGGCTGCAGGCATCTACCTTTCTCTCGCTGCTGTGTTGGGGAGGGCAGTGATTAAGCACACCAGATGTTGCTGGTAAACACTCTTCTCCACTTACTGTTGCCTGAGATATAACATTTGCCATCTTTCCCACTGCAGTGCCTTGTCCCTCAGACTGGATGGGGCACTAATGGTTAATTTATAAGGTACAGGTGTTCAAGGCAGACCACCAGATAAACGCATACAGGAAATAATACGCTATTAACAAACTGCACAGGAGAGCAATGCTGCCGAACACGTACAGCTGTTGTGGGTGTTTGACAAAGTGGATGTAAGTGCATTACAGAGCCAAATATAACATCCTTTTAACAATAGGTGCCTTTGGAAGAAAGGGTTACTAAACTGTCCTTGTTTAAGCATATAAACAACAATCTACTGCCATGCACACCATTCTTCCAGAACGTGATCGTTTTCCTCTGACATGGGGTAGTTCAGGTACCAGTCCTTACCCTTCCCCGAGCATAACACGCCATCCGCTGACTCGCAGAGGCTTCTGCTCTCCTCCTCCGTCATGTTGCACTTCCTTGAATGCTGGCACAACTTTCCAAACCACCCTTCCTGGCAAATGCACCGACCACATGAGCAGATACCATGGCCTGTAACGACATCAAGGTTGGTTATGAGCAAAACAAGCACAAAGCAGTGACTGCGGTCAAACCTGAGACCATCTTTAGGCCCCGGTGAAGGGTGAAGCACTGGGCTATGGGGTAGGCAGACAGATAGATGGACAGCACAGATTCCTTTCAGTTCTTTCGTTCTTCTGATAAACAGGTTGCGGAGAATCACAGGCATGGTTCCCCTCATCCAAAAACCCCAGCATTAGCTTAACTTTACAGGATGTTTTCTAAGCCACAGATACACTGTGAGGCCAGATTGTGCCCCTGTACTTGGCACTGGTGAGGCCTCACCTCAAGTGCTGTGTGCAGTTCTGGGCTCCATAGTACAGGAAGGACATCAAGGTGCTGGAGAAGGTACAGAGAAGGGCAACCAGAATGATTAGGGGACTAGAGGGTAGGTCTTATGAAGAGAGGCTTAGGGAGCTGGGGCTGTTCAGCCTGGAGAAGAGGAGGCTGAGGGGAGACCTTATCACCCTCTACAACTACCTGAAGGGCAGCTGTAGTGAGACGGGTGTTGGCCTCTTCTCCCTAGTGAATAGCGACAGGACAAGAGGGAACGGGTTCAAGTTGCACCAGGGCAAGTTTAGTTTGGATATTAGGAAAAAATTCTTCTTCAATGAAAGGATGCTGAAGCAGTGGAATGGGTTGCCGAGGCAGGTGGTGGAGTCACCATCCATGGACCCATTTAAAAAGCGGCTGCATGTGGCACTCCAGGAGGTGGTTTAGTGTTAGGGTGGTGTAGAGCTGTAGGTTGGACTTGATCTTAAAGGTCCTTTATGATTCTATGATTCTATGACAGACACAACCCCTTTCCCCTCAGATCTTGAATGCTGCAGACTAATGCTAAAGTCTCACCTGCACATCCCACTTCTGTCACCTGAAGAAGCAGACCCCAGCACAGGGCTGAGAGCAGCACAGCACACAGCAGAACAAGCAAGGGAGATAAGAACTGCAGCCCATTACTGCTAGTTATCTGCTGCGGTACATGGAGCAGCTGGTGTACAAAGCCTGAACTCAACATACTCTGCAATTACTGCAGATTAACTCATACAGTACGGAATGAAGATAATTTGCCCAACGTCTCATGCAGTTGCTAAAATTGGTTGTACATAAACCCAACTGACAACCTGCAAAGAGTTCCTCTCATCACCCTAACAACAACCTGTTTTTCTGCATCTCTTCTCTAAACATAGCTATTCCAGCTTAGCAGTCTAAAAGTTTTGACATTTTCACTCCTGATACTGTCATGAAATGATGAAGGAGGACCAGGAAGGAGGAATTAACCGGAGCATTCTCCAGAGCACATGCTTGTACGACCTCAAGACAGGACTTTGAAGAATGGGCAGCTGCCACGGTGAGCTCTTTCCACAGGGACACATGGATTTCAATTCCCAGATCAAGACAAGAAGCCTGAGAGAGAGGGAAGATGGACAAGCAGAAGAAGAATACAGTAGCAAGGACACAGCTATCAAAAGATGACCAATAATAAGGGGGGGAATAGGGGGAAATTAAATGACAGAAGGAAAATAGGAATGAGAAAAATTGTAAAATAGAGGGCAAGTGAAGAGGAGTGCACTCTGCAATGTTAGGAAAAGAAGGATGTGGAATGACAAGTGAGGGAAAGGCCAAAGAAATCCTAGAACATGGGTCAAAGATGGAGCCTATAAGTTATAACTGATGTTTTAAAAAAAAGGGAGGAAGGGATAAAATAGAATTTTTGAGAATTATTTGTACAAAAGTTAATAAAAAAGGAAATATATTGAATAGTGCAGTGAGTGGAAAAACTGGCCAAGAGGAAGGGGAAAAGCGGCAATGAGTGGAGACAAGAATACAGAAAGGGAAGAGAGGAAAAATAATTAAAAAATGTCTCCCAACCAGAATTTCTACTTTTCAACTTTGAGTAATATTTCTGCAGCAGAGAAGATCACTCCTTAGATAACCAGATTACTGGGCTTAAAATAAGCAAATTATACATACACATAACTTTTGTCCTCCCCTGCCTGCTATATAAGGCAAGGGAGTGAAAACAAGAGGACTGAGATAATTTGAGAGCATGGACTGTGAAGAAGGGAACAAGCAGGAGAATTATATGGCAAAGCATTGTGCTGCAGAATGCAGAGAAGCAAACCAGCAGTTTTGCTGTTCTGATTTGTGAGACTTCCTATGAGGCAACTCTGC
Organism: Apaloderma vittatum; assembly: GCF_000703405.1. Classification (NCBI taxonomy): domain Eukaryota; kingdom Metazoa; phylum Chordata; class Aves; order Trogoniformes; family Trogonidae; genus Apaloderma; species Apaloderma vittatum. The sequence goes on from NW_009705165.1 coordinate 120,112, forward strand.
AACTTGACACTGTAAACCAGGAGGCAACACTGGTAGAAGCCCAAAGGAGAGACAAAACTTGCACTCTGCTGGAAGTGAAATTCCTTTGTGTCTTAGTGATGGGCAAATATTTTACTAATTTAACATAGAAAAGCTCCACAATTTTAGAACTGTGATTTACAAAATTTTCAGAAGAATTTTTGTAGCTATGCAACAATGAAGCAATCTTATGAAAGTATTCCTACCCACTTCTGGAAGTAGCATTGAGCAATCACAAATTTACAGATATGCATTTAACATATCAAAAATTACATATTTATAACTGGCTACAATAGAATCTTGAAGCTACTTTGCTCCAATGTCACACTGGGAAAAACAACTATACCACAAACTAAAATACAAGAGGCAGAAGAAAAATATATATACTTTCCCATATTCTCCTTCCAGTTGGATGGCATGCAATTATCTATATTAACTCAATATAGTTAAACCTCTGTCAGAGCATTTTTATCTGCTTTAGTTATTTTTAATTTGTAACATATAAATTAAATTTGAGAATAGCTCAACTACTGAAGAGCAAAATATAAAACTGGACGTCAGTGTGGAAAACTGTTTGTGGAGATACAAATACTTGTACTCATTTTAGCAGCTGATAGTAAGAAATGTTGATTTCATCGAGAAAAAAATTTTGCATAATTTTTCTTGTACAGTCATTATGATTTACAGAATGCAGAGACTGATTTTTTTCTGTAAAGCCTTTACACAAGTCAAATAAAAGGTAATAAATAATCTATAAATTTACAGTAGTTTACAGTTCACCACATGAAGTTTTGACATGCATTTTTCGAAGATGATCATTCCTCTCCTCCTTTATGCCTTATAAATATTCAAAACACAAAGGCTTCTTTTCTCTCAAGTAATGCATTTTATCAAAATAATATTTACTCCTAGCTGACACCAGCTTGGGCAGCTGCAGTTCCTTGGATACCTCATCCACCAGGATGGTGAGTATGCAAGTGCTTAGCCAAATGCTTAATTCTTAGCTATCTTCTGTGTGTGCTGGCTTGTAAAAAACTTCTTTGCCTGCTTTAGCTGTGTATATCCTCCTTGCAGATGCTCTTTGCATTTGTCTAAAGATGTCCAAATGAGTTGACCAAAAGGAAGCGCCAAAACATTATCAAGAACTGCTTTCAGTTGAATGTAATATTCAAATTGTATTCAAAGTGTCCCAGTTTCATTTGAATGAAACTCAAACTCTCAAAATTAGGAGCAAAGCAGCAACAAAAAGGTGCTCATAGGTCCTTTTAGATCTGAATATAATTCTCAACATAGAGGAGAATAAAATTCGAGAATACAGCAATCATACAGCAAGGAGGGAAAGAAAAATCTATAATTGAAGAAGTCCAGCCCAACTGAATTGGCTAAAATGATAAAATACTGATATAAATATTCAGATTAGGCAGACTTACAAGAAAGAGTTGGCCTATCCTGAATTCAGATTTAACATAAAACGCTTAAAATCACAAACAGTGTGATTGCAATGGCTTTGAGACTATAAATCTACATTCATAACAATCTGTGTTAATGAACATTTGAACATGTAACAGAATGTTTAATCTCCAATCAACAAGGACTGTGATGGGGGACATGCAAAGAAGAAGAAAAGATGATGTTAAAGATAATGTCAATTTCTTCAGATTTATCAGTAAATCCAAATGTGAAATTTGAATGCAGCCAAAGAGGAAAGCTGTGAAAGATTACCAGCAGAGCTCCACTATAACCCATATCAACCCAGAAATCAGGCTGAATTATTTCTTACCGTGCCCGGAAATGCCTGTGTGGTTGTGGGAAACTTCAGTTTAGGACTACTCCCATGACTGTTATTGGATTTCCCCAAAACCCTGCATGATAATCTTCTAATATAAAAAGTGCCACTACATGGGATTGTTAGCACAATGAAGAAGGTGAAGCAATCACTGCAGAGGAAGCTGTTTAGTATTTATAGACTACCTGATTATAACCAGATGATGTTCACAAAGGACAAACTGAGGCCAGCTCCAAATAAAATTCAGCACCTCAGAACAAGTTTCTTGAACTATAATACAATACAATATAAATAATAATTCGATATTAATCAGAAATGGAGGAAAGAAATCTTCAGCTATAAAAATATGAATTTGACTGTCCCTTATGAAGTATTTATCTGATAGCCCAGCAACATTTTTCCACAGCAGGAGAGAAGTCCACCCAGGTCTAATGGTGGAGAGATGCTGTGAGTTTGGAATGAGAAGGCTGTACAGTCAAAGAAAGAAGGATGAAACAGGCAGCAACCAATATAAATGAGAATTTTGGTTGTGAATAATATGGATAGAAAAAACTTAAAAATCTATAAATGGATGAAAAAGAAGTTTTAGAAATATAGTAGTAATATGAAAAATAGCATAATGCAAGATTCCTGATTTAGAACAATATAGTAAATGAAACAAATATTTCTCTCTGTATTTAAATAGAAACATGATTTTCTACTTTTTTTTTACCAGAGGATTATGATAAAGACCTTTCTATTGTTACTACCATAATAGAATATTAAACAACATCTATCTGGGAGAAATATTTCTAAGCAAGCAGGCTTTCTTTACCTGCCAAAATACACTAAGAGTTAGTAAAAATATTACTGGATTGTTGATTTTATTTTTTACTGAATAACAGGTGAATGCCATAAGACTGGAACAGTTCTGAAAACTGCAGTTAGAGAAACCTAATGCAAATGTGAAGCAAAGTACTGTTTGTCTATTGTTACAAGTGAAACACAGTGGTGATAAGGGCTAATGTCATCCCCGTGCAGAAATTGGAAGAGGAGAGAGTAAAACAGAAATGAGTAGGAACTTCCAGAGCATTGATAAGATGGACATTAAAGTTCTGCAGCTCACTGTGATATCTGTATTTTAAGAGCTTATGAAAAACTTGGAAGAGTCATGAAAGTTCCAAAGAAAGAATTCAAAGGGCAGAGAAATGTCTTGTTGAAACAAATTCAAAGATCTGTATCTCTTTAACCTATTGGAAAAAAAAAAAAAGTTTTAACAGGATCTCAACTACCTTCTCTGAAGGTAGTAAAATGGGGATTCTCAAACTACCAGAGAAAGACAAAGCAAGCACCAGAGGGAAAAGCTGAAAATTCATTTGAAAAATGAAACAACATTTCAAACAAGGACAATGACTATGGAACAAACTTTCATGGCATGGGCTGCACGCATCTTAGACTCATCAGAGCACGGCCTTCTCAGAGACAGGCTTGAGCTGCACACAGTACATGGACTTCAACATATGGGAAACATGGGTATAGTGTAATGGTTATTGGTAGTCTGATATACAAGGTTCAACATGTAAGCCCCTTTGGGATTTGCAAATTAATATCTCTTAATCAGCTTAAATGCTGATGCATTAGCAAATCCTTTCCTGCTCATTTCAACAGAAAGATCTAATTAAAATACTTCTTACAAACCTAAGTAATGTTTTATGCTATCTAAAGTGCTAAAACCCCTACATTCTCTGTGCATCTATGTAAAGTCTCAACTTTTCATACACCCACACAAGTGTCTGAGTGACCAGGATAGAAATTAAAAGAAAAATTAAATTAAAAGAAAAATTATATATGAAAAATTAACTAAGGAAAACCAAATTACTACAGAATATACCATGTACATTAATACCTATGCTAGCTACATGTGTCACTTTCATACATAATTCAGTATCTCTTGATCCAGTTTATGCTGGTCCTGGAAGTGCCTCAGAGCTAGGATGAAGGAGTTAAGTGTAAGGACACAGGAATTGAATTATTAACTCTCTATTTAGTGTTGTAAAAATAAAATGTTAAATTCATATTCCTGAATTTTCAGACTAGTCATTGCCAAAAGCTGTCTTCAGGTGGGAGATAGACTGGCATTATTTTTCTCTCCTAATTTGTATTTTAGGTATATTAAAGAGTACCATATATGTCCTATAGATTTCTGTTTCTGTGAAGCAACATTAGCGCAAGAAATTACAAAATTGTCTGACAGCAACTGCACCACAATATTAATAATCAGCTTTGCTTGATGAAGCATGTCATTTATCATAACTCTTTCATTTTTATGACTATGGTCTTACTAGTCCTCATAAGAACATGCTATCAGAAAATACCATGTTTCTGCTTCACTGAACAGATGACAAACACAGATGTCATTTATGATTTCTGCAGTATGGACCTGAAATATCAGAAAAAAGAATCCACAGCTTCTGGGGTTTTATTTTTATCATATAATAACATATAGTTCTATAGAAAGAAAGAAAAGAAAGAAAGAAAGAAAGAAAGAAAGAAAGAAAGAAAGAAAGAAAGAAAGAAAGAAAGAAAGAAAGAAAGAAAGAAAGAAAGAAAGAAAGAAAGAAAGAAAGAAAGAAAGAAAGAAAGAAAGAAAGAAAGAAAGAAAGAAAGAAAGAAAGAAAGAAAGAAAGAAAGAAAGAAAGAAAGAAAGAAAGAAAGAAAGAAAGAAAGAAAGAAAGAAAGAAAGAAAGAAAGAAAGAAAGAAAGAAAGAAAGAAAGAAAGAAAGAAAGAAAGAAAGAAAGAAAGAAAGAAAGAAAGAAAGAAAGAAAGAAAGAAAGAAAGAAAGAAAGAAAGAAAGAAAGAAAGAAAGAAAGAAAGAAAGAAAGAAAGAAAGAAAGAAAGAAAGAAAGAAAGAAAGAAAGACAGTACTTCCTCTGAATCACATTTCTTAGCCTGGCTGAATAATAATGAAAATTCTACACTCAAAGAAGCACGGCAATTAGGGGCAAGATATACTGCCCTTTAGAGAGGGAGCACTTCCATTGTACAACCTGGTGATGACTATGCAGCCCTAGAATCCTAATTTAAGAAGTGTAATCCTGCACCAACCAGTAGTATGAAGAGGACCCAAAAGGGTTTCTGTTTTATTTCTTCAATGGTTGCTACCTTGCTGTGAGAAGAACTCACAGCTAGGCCAACAATTGTCCAGAGAACAAATCAAAATGCATGGAGTTAAGAGCATTATTAAATCAATTTTCTTTACTGTTTTGTATTTTTGTTGCCTGCCTGCCCTCAGGCCCAAAAGAGAACAGAACACCATGGAAAACAGTCAACGTGGTGAGATGGAGCAGCCAAAGATGATATCACTGAAAAACATGACTAGATGCAGTAGGGGAACAAATAACAATTGAAAGCTCATGACACATCAGCAGCTAGCAGCACAGCCATAACCTCAGATGACAGAGAGAAGTATCTCTTGCCAGGATACAGAATAATATTAAGCTTGGTATACATGAGTGACATAGCTGTGCCAACAAAGAACTCGTGCTGGCAATCCTGTGATTCTTCAGTCATGTATGTGTACCAAAACCACTTAACTTGCACATGAAAGACTCAAAGAGCCGAGGAAAGCAAAAGAAAACATGTTAAATAGTGCTGTGGAGAAACACTGCAATACACTTGAGCAAATTTTACATCATTGAAATAAAATACACTGTAGGGAATGGACCTTTAGGTAGAATATTTTCCTCTCAAAAAGGCTGCATGACACATCTCCAGCCATAGCATTTTGAGTCTCTGTGCAGAGGCACAGACAAAGGAAGAGGAATGCTAATGAAGGTCCTGGCCAGCAGATCAAGGGAGGTGAGTCTCTCCTACTCTGCTCTCATGAGATCCAATGTAGAGTACTGTGTCCAGGTCTGGGGTCACCAGTACAAAAAAGACGTGGACCTGTTCGAGCGGATTCAGAGGAGGATTGCAAAAATGGTCAGAAATTGGAGTGTGTCTCCTGTGAAGAAAGGCTGAGAGAGTTGAGAGTGTTCAGAAGGTTGGAGAGAAGGCTCTGGGGACGTCTTTTTGCAGCCTTTCAATATCATAAAGGGGACTTAAAAGACAGAGACTTTTTACCAAGGACTGTAGGGACAGAACAATGAGCAAAGGTTTAAACCTGAAAGAGAGTAGATTTAGCTTGAACACAAGCAAGATGTTTTTTACAATGAGGGTGGTGATGCACTGGAAGAGGTTGCCCAGAGAAGTTGTGGATGATTCGTCCCTGGAAGTGTTCAAGACTGGGCTGGATTGGGCTTTGAGCAACCTGGTCTGGTGGGAGATGTGCCTGTCCATGGCAGGGGGCTTGGACTAGATGATCTTTAAAAGTCTTTTCCAACTCAAACCATTCTATGATTCCACGATTCTACGATTCTATGAATCCATTTCTAATAGCAGTGCTGTGGAATCTATGCCAAGTCCTCCTGCAACCCCTGTCTTTGCAGAGATGTAATATCTCTATTCCTGGCAATGTAATGATGGACAGGTGAATTTTTAAGTGAATGTCTCACTACAATCACGCAGAAACATAGTAATAGGGTCTCACTCAGTTGTACCCTAATTTATCATATCTTTTGCCTCATGTCTTTCTACCGTCTCATCTACAGCTGGTCTGGACAGTAAGCTATTAATCAATCTCTGCTGATCTCTGGAGGCCAGTAACAATTCCTATTCAAATCATTTAGTTTGTCATTCACATTTCTCATTTCAGCATGCATTTAATTTGAAAACACTGGTCTTCCTTCTTTATACTTGCAGGCACTCAATACTTACTGTCAGACTCTGCACATTCACAGAGCTCAGCTTACAATTCTCTGAAACCAGAGTTACTAGAAAGGGCTTATGTCCTGACAGTGATTGCCTAGGTAGCAACAGTGGGAGAAAAATAGTAACGAAAAGAGGAGAGCGAAAGAGGAAGGAATAAGGTGTTCAGCACGAAATGTTAAGAGGTCCAGGCTGAGATGAAAGCATGGACAAATTCAAAAGGAAGAGAGACATGTGTGTGCAATTATTGCAAAATTAATGAGAGGCATTCTCTGAATACATAAGCTGCAAAAGAGGAAAGAAAATAAAGTTAAAATTGGTAGAATCTCCTAAAAAATGCAGATATGTGAAATATTGTATATCAAAGGAAACATAAAAAATGTTATCAGAATAGAAAGTGAGAGCCAAGAACACCTGACAATTATTAAAGAGTAGGACTGATGCTATCAGTAACATCAGAGGCTACTGAGGATCTGAAAAGGGTAACAACAACACAAATTCCTACATTTCGTAGGAAACTGTGGGAGGAGACATTTCAGTGAAAATGTTAGTGGATGCCACAGTGAAAGATGAAGTCACAGAAAATGCACAAGGAGTAAATGGATCATATTATGAGTTTGAAGGTGAGGGGAATTCACTTCCTGAATGGTGAATGAACAGAAAGCTGCAATTGATGGGGACTCTCCAAAGCCAAACATTTCTGTACTTAGCACTTGCACTTAAACAAGTGCTGTCTTAAGTTATTGGGATGGGAGTAACTTCTTCAGCCAGGTGGATCAGAAGCACAGCAGGACATTTAAGTGTCAAAGAAAACAAAAAAAAAAAAGCAAAAAAAAAAAAGAAGGGAAGGAAAAAAGGAAAGAGAGGAAAAGAGCCATTTCAGAGCTCCAGTAGCCGTGAGAAGGAAAGGTGGTATATTGAAGAGAATTGCATGACTAGTTAGATATCTATATTTGTTATTTTGAATCTCAGAACACTTCCCAGGGAAGAACTAGATAAGTGAAAACAAAGAAACACTTCTGTGGCATGAGAACAGAAACAGAGGAAGGGGAAAACTGTTCTTGGCTGTAAAAGAATGAAAGCCAATGGAATAATGCAATAATAAAAACATAGGAACATGTTTCAAGAAGTGAATTACAACCAAATTTTAAAAAATCTAAAAATATCTCAAATTATATTTATAAATATAATAGACAGAACAAGAAATAGAGTATCAGGAATATAAAAAAAAATCTGTCCATTATTTACCACTGTAATGCCAACAAACCTACCACAGAAATCCAAAAATTTTTAGAGGACAGTATTAGTAGTGGCATGATTTCTAATTGGGAAGACTAAAATTCTAGAGACCAGCTTCACCTCTCCAAGTTCAGACAGCTGTGAGTGAGAAATGATGCTCTAGTCTGCCTTGAAGCACTTCAGAGGTCAGGTCAGATCTTGGAAGATTCAATCATCACCTTATGCCATGTTTCCTCCTCTCCTTTTACTTATAAGACCACCAAGGACAACAGGATTCCCAATTTCCCTGATTTGGGGGAAAAAAATCAGGTCTAGGATCAGCTCCCTTGAACACAAAAATCACAGGGCAGGCCTTCTGAATTCCTGTCAACAAATGCTGTGCCGTGCAATTTCAAACTGGGCACAGTCACTTGAACTGCGTTTTCCCATGTAATTCCTTTCACCTGCACAGTGAAAAATTGGACAGCATCTCAGGCATTGACATGATTATTCATTTAAGCGTGAGATGCTCTAGCCAGCAACAAAAAATTATCACTGTATCCATCCTAATAAGAAAGAATGGAAACTCTGTCTATAATTTCCAGAATCTGGCATATTGTTAGCAGTATTAACATTGAAACATTGTCACCAAATAATGTAAAATATGAATGACCTAAACAGAAGAGATATTTTTTACCATGGAAGACAATGAATTTTGCTTCCCAGTTACTTAATTTGTAATAAATACAGACCAGCTTTCCAGTGCCTTTATCTGGTTTTATGTCCTTTATATAAAAATAACTTCCAAATTATTATTTTTCTACATATTCCTATTATTGAATTACAACAAATATTATAAAATATTATCATGGCTGGTTAGGCATTCAAAATAGAATTTTTCGTCTGTGCGTATATTCTGCATGGCAGACACTTTGTAGAAATATTCCCAGTAGGCAGAATTTTTTGTGTATAAAAAGATGAAGCAATATGTTTTTTCCTTAAATAGAAATAAGGAATATAACAAAATGTGTCACTGTTCATACCAACTACTTTGTCAATATTAAGAATAAAGAGTCATTTCAAAAGGAAAGCCAAATAAAATCTAGAAAGAAAGCATCTAAGACAAATATTACTTACCTGGTTTTAAGATACCATATGGTATGTATGCATTTATAAATCTAAAACTAACTTAACATACTGCTTAACACCAACAAGCTTTACTGAAAAATCAAAAAGTGAGGGTTTCACTGTCAACATTTAAATAAACCATTTGCATGTACAATTACTATGACAATATATCTCAAAAATTCTAGATTCGTCCGTAACGTATATTTACTACTTTTGTAGAAAACAGACATATCATTATCACTGAATATGAAATATTCAAAATTATTGCTGGCCATTATTACCTTTAGGTAAAAAACAACATTCTCAGTAAAAAAACAACTGTACTAAATACAAAGTAAATTACCTTATTTTTTATGTTTTCCTTTAAGGGTCTGTACTCTTTTCTAATAAACACTGACAGAATTTGGGATATACTACAGCACTTAAATTTATGCTATCTGGTGTATTTAGTCTACTTCACTGTGTTTCTGAAGTTTTAAAATAAATATTTGGCAAGACAATATTTATAGAGCTTGTTTCTTACAAAAAAAATCTATACTATAATTAATCGATTATGTCAATAGTCTATAATGACATAATGCTATAAAATCAGAGGGAAAAAAGTTAAAAACTCTCAAGATTTACACTTATTCTATTCTATTAAGTGAATGCGTACCCCCACAGACATCGCCATCCACATTTTCACACTGACGATCATCACATTCACAGTTTTTGCCATGAACTCTGTTGTCTCCTGGAGGGAAGCAAGTGCATTGGCCGCATTCACATCTGCCTGAGAGAATAATGATTGTTAGACTCAGGATTTCATTAAAGTAAAATGAATTAAATAAAAACCCAGATGTACTCTACACCCTAACCCCCAAAGACAAACTACAAGTCAGTCGGTATTAATTAAAGTATGCACGTAAATGCTACTAAAAAAAAACCAACCAAAACTATCGCTCCTCCATGGCAACCAGAAGCAAAGTATATCACTGTTATATCTTGGTAGAAACAGCAACAATAAGCAGTCATTGGCATTGTATGTTTCTCATATCTCAACTTTGCATAACAGAGTTATGCTTACCTGCATAATTAAATTCTATAATTGATCTAAAATATTTAGCACATACCTCAGTAATTCCCCAAAAAATGTGATTAGAATTAAATAGTCTATGCACAGGGCCACCTAGGATATGTATTCATGTAGAAACATAACTCTTCCAATATTCTGTAGGGCATTTGGAAAGTAAAAATCCCTATAACTTTTCTTATCTAGGTCTGAGGAGACAGAAATCAAAAGCACAACCTCTGTCAGTCTTCCCTTCCATCAACCTGTTCATAGGACAACTGCCCAGAGCTTAAAGGGGAAATAGACTCATCCAAACTCCCACAGATCTTCCACTCCAAAGCCCTCAGAGCACTGAGTATCATATCACCAGATGCAAAAAAAAAATATAGGATAAAGGACAGTCTTATGTTGCACATATATGAGACAAACTGAGTACAAAGTAACACTAGTTTTATTTCCTAACTTCTAAGAGTTTGCCTCCATATTTTTAAAATTGTTTTAACTCAATGCCACTGTGAGAATGCTCTAAGTATGACACCAGCTGTGGATTAAAGCAATACATTTGGTGGGCTTGGGAAAGGATACTGTGAGTGAAAAAAGGGCCAACAGAGACATGGATTAGGATGAAAAAAAGACTGTTCCTCTCAACTGAATTTAGTCACAGCATCAGTGAGAATTAGCCTGGGCCTGGACATTGCTCTAGTGACTGCAGTTCCCAAATTTACAGGAGGAGTAACTGTAGCTACAAAGCAAGAAAACCCTCTAAGTACAGCCTTTCATTATATAACCAAACAGTTCATCACACACATTATTTTTTCAGCACTTTCTGAAATATTTTGGTAGGTTTTGTGACAATAAAACCATTTAGGTCAACATACTGCCAGATCATTGGTAATCTGGTTTTTTTCTTTTTTTTCCCAGTTTTTAACCTAAATTTTTTACATCTGTTTTGCAAAAAAAACCAAAAACCCTCAAACAGTCTGCCTAAGCAGGGGTTCATTTTATTACTTGTGGGAAAAAATGCCCAGCTCCTTTTAAGCTTCCCTAGTCTTCATTTTCCCAAGCATCAACATATATTGCACTTCTGTGCTGACATTCTCTGTGCTAGGATATAATCGAGAAAGACATTTTATTATCAGCTCAAAGTGCAAGAACATTTAAAAAGACATTCTGATAGTATTAACAGCAAATACTTCACGACATCTTTATAATATATATAGTTATATGAGGATATTTGTTCCAGAAAGAAAGTTGTTATAGAAAGTGCATCTACCACATCATGAAATGCAGTTGTACTTGGTAATCACATCATCATTTAGGATATGATTGTCTACAGAACGATTGATGTTATTTGCCTGCATTCTCTAAGCTATAATTATTGGCCAAGGACAGCTATATTAGAAACTAGGAAAAAAAAATCATTCCTTAGTACTTAAATATACAGACTTTTAATGAGTCCAACTTGTCACTATTCAGGGCCCAGACACTCTCTCTCTATGCAGACAAATTAGACAGTGTAGCTACTTCTACAAAAAATGTCACATCTCAGGGTCTCAGAGCACAGTCAGTCACCCATAGGCAAATAGGTACCTGGTGAACAGACCCTTCTGTTTTGAAGACACTATAAAATAAACAAAAGAACTATCTTTAACAGTGGTATCCTGGCCAGCTAATGTTATAATAAGGAGGATGCCTGAAGGACAATAAAATCAGTTTGAGCAAGTTGCTTTGAAGAGAGGAGTCAGCAGAGATGGAAAATCCTCCAGAGGGACAAGCAAAGGAAGATTCTGTAATGAGGCTCCCGCGTGTTCTGTAATTAAGCATTACCTTCTGTAATGCTTAATTTAATAAGTCAGAATGACCTGAGAGCTCAGTGGCTGGGCACTTACACTGGAATTGGAACAGGTTCCTCTCAGTCCCTGCTGCAATTAATATTTATTCATTTTAGTTAATGTGCAATAATTTTACCAGTAAGAAAAATGAAGAATATCCCATCCGTGGGCAGATAGGGCACATTTTTGTCAGGTAAGCGATATAAACTTCTCAAAATCAAGAACAAAGGGGATTTAGGCCCTACTTTCTCAATCTTCTCATTTTAGCTAATGAATAAAACATCAACACATATATTCAAAAAGCCCAAATTCTTTGTTGATACCTGTGTCTCATATTTTATTTTGGCTGGCTCCCATCTATGTTCAGGGCATGATTTAGATAATCTGACTGCAGACCTCTGCAGAACTGAAAGTGTCTTAAAAATGGACAGAAACCTCAGCCAGTAAGTGCTCTGGAAAAGGATTTCTCTGAGCTATTTCTTTACATTTAAATACTCAGAGATATATTTACAGTAGTTTATTACACTGCTGCTGAAATTGATACTCAAATTACTACTTCATCACACCCTTCCTTTTACAAATGTGACAAAATCATCACTACAAACATAAGTGAATTTAGTGGTGGCACTAAAGAATTGCACCTTTGTACTGGCTTAAAATGTAAATTTTACCTCCAAAAGCACTGAGACTTTGGTTAGATCACGTAAAGTGGGCTCACTCTGTGGAGATAATTTAACAGTGTATCAAAGTCCTATTGCTTCTGAACAGCTAACTACACAGGAATAACCTTTAAAGGCTTGGTTTATCACGATATAGATAAACACAAAAATTAAAAGCATTCTGTAATTAATAAGAAATTTCAGGTTGCTTCCCTGAGAAAACCAGGTTGAGATATTTGCAGGATAATCTTGCTTCTGCTGTACTACTACTTTGTCAGAAATACCTACTTACTGTCATAACAGAAGTCACACCTTATTCTGTGACCTTCTTCTCTTAGTTATTGTGCTAAGATACTTACCATACAAATCCAGTCATTCAAAAGCAATTTGAACTCACGTTATTCTGAAAATGGATCAGCGCTTTACTAAACATACTCTTTCTTTGTCTAGAATAATAGGTTTACCATAGCAACCTGATCATAGAAGGAAAGCTACTGTCAAACATATCCTAAATTCTCTTTAAATTTCAGGGCATCTAGGAACAATTAAACATAGGAGGACTATAACATGCTGCAAGAGCTACACTTTATGAGTAAAAAGAAACAAGTTCAACTGAGACGTTATGTAGCAAGTGGCTTCCTCTCCTCCTCACTAAAAAAGGAGAGTAAATTTGTCTGATGGCTTCAGCTGAAGGAAGTTTTGTGATGGAGGTTGCGTTAGCTATAAGCACTGAAAAGCTTAACCTATGAATTGCAATGCAAGGCTCCAAAAACACATTAATTATACATGTATTTGCCTACAGTCTTCGTATTTCCTCACACTTTTTCTTCCCATTGATGTCAATAAGAGTATTAATTTATTACTGATAACAGCTATTACTTGAAGATTAAAAAGAGATCAGCTTAGGTTGGGGGATTTATTTTTATATGGAATTAAAGTGCCACATCTCATTAAAACACAGAAGTTTGTTAGATAACTGACTCTAGATTTGTAAAAATCTCTGCCTTAAGCATTTAGCTTTTGATTTTATTCACAATTTACTATAGTATATTTAATTCCTTTTGTCCAGCATTTATGAATGCATAACTAAACAGTGCCTAGACTTATATTAAACCTGCTGTCATGCAAATTGCTGTCACCATTAGCTGCATGCATTCAAACCAATTTCCAGATGCATATGTAGACTGAGAGTTTATTTTATAAAGATAATTTTCATTCTAAAACACTGTGGTAGAAGTACAAATTTGTGTAATAAAACTTTTTCTACCCTGTTACATCCAGTAAAATTACCAAGAAGAAACAGCAATATCTTTCAATGTAAAAATAAACACTGAATATAATAAGATGTAGTTCATTGTTTTTTCCTGTCTATAACTCTACAACACAAAGGATTTTTCTGTTCACAGTGTCAAATTTTTATCTTCTAAACGAAAACAAATAAAGTAACATTGTTATTTTTATTTATTTATTTTTAATGTGTAAGGAATACAACACCAAATTCCTCTGAGAATGGAAAAAAGCAAACCGGGTTCATTGGTACCTCAGAAAGATATTTCAGACTAGTGGTAAATAGAAGGAAAACTGCCTTTGGGAAGGAGTTTTCTGCCCCATAGCTCTCCCAGGCTTAACATGTGAAAGCATTACCTATCAGAAATTGCAATTTCTTTGTTATCAAGCACTCAGTCAACCTGAGCACATTCACTAAAGCTTCTGTGTCTTTTCTGCTAGCAGAACCCATTTCATGCAGTATGGGAACAGATGATCTAAAATAATGTTCAGAAATGGCAAATTAGAGAAGGGAGGTGGGAAGATTCACAAAGTCCAGGTGACAGAGTGGGTGGGGTGGAAGCAGATGTGACTTAAGGAAGTAATAGACAGGATGTAGCAGCTTCTGGTAAGGAAAAATCACTGACTGAGTGGTGGAGAGAAAAAAGACCAGTAAAGGGAATAAAGAGTAGCACAAAATGAGCAAACAAGATACAGAGCTTGCCAAAAATAGGGTGGACAATCTCATCATGCCTTGCTCAGTCTAAGGTGTTAAAAGCAGTGCAATCCAGCTGAGCTTGATCAATGTGGAGAAATTTATAGACTCAGTCAGAAAGCAACTACAGACTTCTCAGTGGGCAGAGGACATTTACTTAGTCCTATTCCCAAAATGCCCTGGAATGACTTCCTACACCCAGAACAGCTTTTCATTTAAAAAAAGAAAAACAACCCACATATAAAAATATTGTACTGACTAGACAAAAAATAATCCTGTTTTACATGTGGAGGGATCTCTGGCTTTTAAAATGTTGGAAGTTCTTGGACTTCGTTGGTTGGATGGTTATGAGGTGCCAGAAAAAAAAGAACCTTTACAAGCACCTTTATTATGTGCAACAGTATCTTTGAAACTTCTTTAAACATTTGAACATCTGGCTGATTTCACACAAACCATGAAAATCTAGGGATTTTTTTCTTACAAGGACTTGGGACAAGCAAGAGCAATGTTCTAATTGTAATATATGAACAATGCCATCTGCAACCACTACTTATGTTGGAACAAAAAAGCTTTATCTTCTAAAAAAGCTGTATCATCTTAGTTCAGTTCAGTTCTGTTTGTCTCCAATTCTTGAACATGTCTGAAGTTTTGTGACAAAATGGCTAGATGGGCTAGCATAGCTTTGGTGCTACCTCTTCAGCAAAAAGAGTTCGATGCCTACCCACCTGAGAAAAAAATCAGTTCTACTTTTGGACTTGAACACTCCTTCCTGCACTGAAGTGCTATTTTGCCATCTCAGGAAAATGAAGACCATCAGAGCACTTACACGTGGTTTGTGCTCTGTGCAGAACGGTCAGCTGTAGCTGCAGGGTGAGGAAGGTGCACTGTACTGTTCGCCACAACAGGACAACCTTTCTCAGAGGTACCCGTGTCAGTCCATGTCTGGTGATGGGCCGAGTGACAGGAGCAGAGGAGCGTACAAGGCATAACCAGCAGTGTGGTGCCCTGGCTCTGCTGCGCTCTGCACCACACGTGTCTTTGCAAGAAAGATAGAAAGCCAACAGCCCAGGAGAGGACATCTTGTACATCAGCTCCCTTGCATTTGAAACATCAGATGGGAATATTGATGCTTTTGTATTTTAACTGAAGTTTCAGAACCACTGAAGCTACAAGAACCTGTGCGTAGCATGCACAGGATTGACTGTTGGGGTTTGGGGTAGGAGGCCTGCCTTCAGTTGAAGATTGGGTTTTTCACACAAGTTACAAGAAACAAGGTTTTTTTGGTTTTTCTTTTTCCTGCAGTACATTGTAAAAAATAAAACTGCATTCATCTCCTCAACATAAGAAAAAATGTGCTGCAAGTATTACAAGAACAACTACTTGTTCAGATCTGGGTTGGGAACTAAATTTCTGTTTCTAAATCAATACACAGAAAACAAACATGCCTTAACTCTACTCATGAAAAAAAAATTTTTTGCAACATATCTGACCCAAGACCTCAACTAAAGATACAGAAGCTCCAGAGAAGAGCTTAGCTGAATCATAAAGATATAAAATGAAATTAAAATTGCTTTAAAAAATCTAAAGTAATTTCCAAGCTTCAGTTTTTTTGAACTACTTTTTTTCCAGGGATTTTGTACACTGAAGAAAACTTTCAGGATCAAGCTCTGAAATTTTTATTTAAACAACAACAGTAGCTAAGGCATGTAATTGGATTTAATATATTTATTTTCCTCAGTCTTACTAGGCACCTCTCAATCACAATAACTGCATCACCTTCTACATTTAGCACTATCAACAGAACTGAAGTAACTGAGATCAATTAACTATTATCATAGAATTATATCACACACTTAGAAGACTTGTATCTGTAGCTGATAACTTTTTTTTCCAAGTTGCATTATCTCATCTTAGGCCTATATGTGGCTTCACAAACCAGGATACCTTCACTAATTGCTTCTGTTGATATATCTGTTTTTATTTTAATTTCCTTGTTATGCTTGGAAAACCTACTCCAAACCTGTGTTAAGTGCTCAGTGACACTGGGCCATCCAGTGCTACATGGAACATCATAGTCCCACATGAAAGTGTTGGGAAGAGGTTGAAAGCCTTCACAAGGCTCGGGGGACTTTGCTGTGTACAGCTTCTCTTTTCCTTTAGTAGATGGTACCTGAGATCCCATCACCTACACTCAGTATCTTGCAATGGCTGTTGGTATAAAAATTTGGCCTAAGAAGAACAGCAGAAATTCAGGAAATAAGAAATTCTTTTGTTGAAGCCTGAGACTTTCCATCCCTCTATGCATGTTTTATGAAGTTGTTCACTAGCAAAAAGTACCAAGCTGTCCCTTAAATAGTAAGGTGTGCAGGGTTTCTCCTCACACAGAAAATATACCTTTCTTTTAATCTTTTTAAAATTTAGTTGTTCTATAATGTGAAAGAGTATTAAAAAGGATCTGACAATTTAGTTTCTCCTGAAGGGACAACAAACCAAAACAAACAAGCACAGAAAACAAATATGCCTAAGATACAAACCCCGGAGAAATAAAAGATGTTATCCCAAACAGCATAATTCTCACAACAGCATGAACAACTGAATATCCAGCATTGTAAAAGTAAGCATTATGCAAGAGCAATTGCAAATGACTGAGATTTCCCCCCTACTTTAGTACATAGGACATATATGACTGAAAGCCTAATCACACAGTTGGCATACAGGATCTGAAGTAAATGCTCTTCCTTTGGAACAGACTAATAGTGAAATACCTTCTTTAGATAAATCCACTCAGCATCACCACTTTTCAGATTTAGCATCAGACAGTCTTTTACAGCTCTTCCTGATCAGCACTACTGATTTGTATCTTCTTTTCCATGTTGTTTCTCTTTTTTGTTGTTTTTTTTTGTGTGTGGTTTTTTTTCCCTCCTCCTTCTCTTTAAACACTTGGGTAAGAAGTGCTGCTGTGTTGCTAGTTTTCTTTTCAGATTGTTAAATTGTTGGCATCTGCTATCATCATCACGCCAGCATGTCTCCTCCATCTGCCTCCTCTCTGTAGCAGTGCTTTGAGGATATACTCCTTGAAGGCTGCTATTGTGTTTCTGCACAGCCAACAAGGAATTTCTAGAGGAGTTCCAGGAGAGGAGTCATTGAGAACACCCCTGCCCACTTTGCAAGAGCAAGATTTTAGCCATATGCCTTGCTTTTCCTAGTGATATCTTCCTCAGGTCTCCTGTTGGAGGCATGCCCTTGAAAATTCACTCAATATATTAAGGGGACAAGAAGGACTAGGAAGGCAATTATTTCTCTGTTCAAAAGAAATGTGATAGTCAATGTCACCACACAGAGGATAAACGTGTGAAGAAGACAAGAAAGAAGGTGGCAAAATGCTCTCTAAAAGAAATGTGTTTTTAAGGCAGAGAACAGTGGAAATGGAAGAAGAGGAGGAGGAATCCGTTGAGGAAAAAGAGAAAAACTAGACAGCATGGCAAATGTCACTCTGAAGATGTAAAAACCTTAGAATTTAGCAAGCTGTCTTCTGAATTTTTTCTCATCTTCCTCCCCTCCCCTTTCTTCTCACTCCAATAAAAATAGTTCTTTCTTTCATCAACCTCTCTCTTTTCTGCTTTTCTGTCTACCTTTTTTTTCTCTTTCCACTTTGTCCCATGGGCCCTCCCCTCCTTTAAAGTGTTTCACCACTGGGTACTGAACATTTTGTACTTCTACAAATCACTTCATCTTTCAGATCACCCCATGTTACCTTCTCTAGTTTACACAGCTCTGTCTTCATCTCTTTTTCATTCTTTCCCTCCAAAATGCCTCCAATAACTCAAACTATCAAGAAAAAGCACTGTAAAGAGATGCCAATAAATCAAGTAAAGGGTACATGGCATTCTCCTAAAACTAACACTTTCTCCATAGAATATGAAAAAATGAGTATTGTGCTTGATTTAAAGGACCTGCCTTGAAAATGCTTCTCCTTCCCCTTGACAACTATCAGGAAAAATGTCTCATTTCCCTTTTTGTCTGTCCAACTGTCTGATGCTTAGCATAAGTGGCTATAAAATATTTTCAAGTAAAATTCAAACATAATAAGGAGGCACAGTCCAACAGAAAAAGATAGATGAAACACAAGGACATTGTTCAAGAAGCTGTGATGGGTTTTGAGCCATTTACAGCTTTATGCATTTGACTGCATTTTCATCCAGGGGACTGACTCCTTTTTACATGATCTGCCATATAATGAGTCATAGCACTAATTCCCGAGAGATACTTAATTTGGAGATTAATTTACTAGGAAATGTCAACTGCTTTGTGGAAGTTTAATCATCAAAATGTTAACCTTATTCACTTCCTGTTGATGCCTGTTGTTTATTAGGTAGTAAATTTCAAGATATTTTAGGGTTGTAATACAAGCCTATCTATTAAAGCATTTAAACTCCTAGACACATTGCTCTTTGAAGCTTCACCCAAGATTAAAGAGCTTTATAATGGCAAAATAACAAAATTAAAAGATTCAACTGCATAGCAACCATCAATATTATTTGCAGATAACAGACTGCTAAGTTCAGAAACCATGGCAACAAATGACATCACACTGAACCTACCTTATTGATTAGCTTTCACCTCAAGACTTTTTCCAGAAATGAAAGACATTACTTAGCAACTGCATCATCTACTGAGTTGTTTCAAGTTAAAGTACTCTTACCCTTCACTTGTAAGCAAATTTTTCCTTTTTGTTGCCAACTGGACAGATTGTGCACTAGCCTCTTGTTACAATGCTCTCTATTTAATCTGCTGCAAAGACATTGCCTTATGGCTCCTAAAATCTTTGTCCCAATGTAATTGCATCGGTGAAATAATGCTTCTTCCCTGTGCCCAAAAAGGTTGACTCTGAGGAAAGTATGTAATGTGTAATGAGGGAATTAAAGGCATGATTGTAAGAGCTTTGTAAATGCACACATTATCTTTAGAAATCAGCACCATCCCTCATTTTCCCACTCTCTGATTTCAAGTATTACGAGTAAGATCTTCGTTGCAGGTAAACCTGAGTTCATAGTTTTCAGGAAGAGCACATAGCAATAATAAAATAGCGAGCCGTGAGTTATCAAAGGAGACCAGCTAGGCATGTTATGTATCACCCTGCTTCTTGAAAGTAATATCCTTTTTTTCCATCTGTCTTGATAGGACCCCATGAGCAGGAAAGGGCATTGTCTATTAAGACTGAGTTAGAGAGAACAGATATAATTACGAATTTCACATATTTATACTCAACCTTCTGTTTGGAGGACCTGAGTAAAACCCAGCAATTAAAGACAGTTAGCAGTTTTCAAGCTAGTCAAAACACATGCAACAAGTAATTAAAGCCTCCCAGTGAGGTCACACTATTCCTAAATGTCTGCCACAGAAAAGATGGATTTGTGATCACTATCCAAACCTTCCTGACAAATAAAACAGTACTCTAAACACTAAACACAACACTAAAATTAAGCCATTTTATTTCAATTAGTTAACACAGACAACTGCTATGAAGAGCCTCAGACTGAAACAATTGCCTATACATTAATATCGTCGCTAGCTCTGGGAGCAAGAAAACAGGTTTACAGAGTGCATTGGGCACAAAATTTCTGGAGGGATCATCACTAAATAAGACATTATGTTCCTGCCAAAATTTCTACTGCAACTGGAACTGACCTTCATTTTGCCAGTCAGTCACAAGCAACAGATTTACCTGTGTTCTTAAGTCAGAGCTGCAAAATTCAGCCACCCACTCCTTCTCTTAAACCTTGCTTTCAGTTCTGACCCATGTTGCTACGAGCTACTCTGTGTCTGCTCTCAGGACAGCAGCCTCCTGAAAACACTGACAGCCATGA
Source organism: Apaloderma vittatum (assembly GCF_000703405.1). Lineage (NCBI taxonomy): Eukaryota > Metazoa > Chordata > Aves > Trogoniformes > Trogonidae > Apaloderma > Apaloderma vittatum. The sequence goes on from NW_009705165.1 coordinate 140,438, forward strand.
AACGTGTCTTGAAGAGCCTCAGTCCTTCCTTGGTTAGTGTCACCCACTGGACAGAAGTCCAATGAGGAGGAAATGAGGTGCTTGAAACTGAACAGGAACTAGGGACCAAGAAAGCATTTTCCACATCAGTGCAGGGTCTACTATACTACAATACAACAAAAACCTCTGGGAGCGCCAGTGAAGATTTATATAACTCACAATTCTTCCTATAACTCCTGTCTCAAAAGAAGGAGGGAGACAGAAGAAAGAGTCCAACATTCCCCAGAAAGCATTAAAAGCACTCCAGTAGATGGAAAATTCAAAACACAGGACCAGCCATTAGTCCCTTGATAATTTCAGTCAATATGATTTTGAGGAAAAATAGTCACATAAATTGTCAGTAATATGCTTGATATTATTTTTTTTTAGGGATATGGCTGATATTTTTTTTTGTCTTAAAAAGTCACTGTTTAAAAGGTGAGAATTTTATCAACATTGATATATGGAAGAAATTAAGATGAAAATAAGAAGAACAAAATGTCAATATTTTATAGCATTGGAAAAATTCTGAAGTCAAATGAAGTAAAAATAGAAAAGACAAAGTCTATTATATAAATCAGAGGGTAAGAGGATCTTTTACAACTGATTAAAAATGTTAAGACTGTAAAGCCTGATAAGTGCTGTAAGGAATTCTATGCTAAATTGAAAACATCTATCCTCTTCTGTTTTGGAAATAAGTATAGATATTACACAAAGTACTTTGTCAATCTCCTCAGTCATCATGTAAGAACACAAAGATAATGCAAATAGTGCTTTCTACAGACCAACTGCTATATTAAATATTTAAAAATTAATCAGAAGTGAGATTGATGGCTAAAAAAGCAATCCTTTCAAGGAAAAAGCAATATTCACTGCAAAAGTTTCTAGCAAAACAACATGGCCAAGCAAAAGAACAGCTAAGAAGAAAATCCTGGATCTAGCCTGTGGACTAAGTGGCTTTATCCATCTGGGTAGAGAAAGAGAAAGAATGCATCAAAGCCATCTGCTGTGGCAATTTGTGTGCCTTTTCTTCCCGAAAATACTTTGTCTATGCAGGTTCACAGAATTGCAAACTAAAACTGTCTATTCCCCACCAATGAATTGGAATATCTCCCTTATGAGGGAAGGCTGAAGGAGCTGGGTCTCTTTAGCTTGGAGAAGAGGAGGCTGAGGGGCGACCTCATAAATGTTTATAAATATGTCAAGGAGGAGTGTTGGGAGGACGGAGCCAGGCTCTTTTCAGCGATGACCAATGACAGGACAAGGGGCAATGGGTACAAGCTGGAACATAGGAGGTTCCACATAAACATCTGGAAAAACTTTTTCACTGTGAGGGTGACAGAGCACTGGCACAGGCTGCCCAGAGAGGTTGTGGAGTCTTTTTCTTTGGAGACATTCAAAACCCGCCTGGACGCGTTCCTGTGCGATCTACTGTAGGTGATCCTGCTCTGGCAGGGTGCTGGACTAGGTGATCTTTTGAGGTCCCTTCCAACACCTAACATTCTGTGATTCTGTGAGTGTACAGAGAACATAGTGTTCCCAGAGACAGTAGTCACTCTTACAGAAATGTGAAGGTAAATACAACTCCCTACCCTCTCCAGATATTTAGGAGCAGTCTTTGCAGCTTTAGAGGAAAGTTAGTACAGCGGAGAGGAACAACAGAACTAAACTCTTCAGATAAATCAGGCTTGTGAAATAAACCTTACAAAGTCAATTTCAGTAATTTTTTCCTTAACTAAAGCTCAATGATAAAATAGCCAGTGACAAAGTCAACAAAGCAAAAACATAGAGCAGATTTCCAGTGAAATTAAAGGTGGAAGAGCTTGCTGGGAGCTTTTTCTTTAGTTTTTCTTGGTTTTGCATATAAGGGTAGGAGTAGGAAAATTTATCTAAGTAGTTTCCAAGGCAGCAGAACATGGGACACAGGGAGAGAGAATACCATTAAAACAAGTAGTACACTACAGCAAGCACACTCTGGAATATGTAAATGTAAGAAATGTAATCTAAGGGGGTCCAACAAAGAAAAGATTGCAAGACTAAAGCCACAGCTGAGGATGAAGGCAAAATTTGGAGGAGGAATGAAAAGGTATGAGAAAAGAGAAAAAGCTGGATATCCGGAAAACTTGCAATTCTGGTAAATAAGATTTTGACAGCAGATTTCTAGATGAGGATAATGGGAAAGATCCACCCCTGAAGTCATAGTACAAAAGCAAAACAAGTAACAGAGAAGATTCAGGCTTGAAGGATAAGTTTGCAGTGCTCCAAACAACTAGAAAAATTAAGAAAATGTGAGAAGTGGAAGGACAGAAGAGAAAAGATGCCTGCAAATCATAGAATCATTTAGACTGGGAAAGACCCTTAAGATCGCCAAATCCAACTGTTAACGCTAGCAAGTCCACCAGTAAGCCAAATCCCTAAGCATCACATCTACACATCTTTTAAATGCTTCCAGGGGTGGTGACTCAACCAGTTCCTTGGGATACCTGTTCCAGTGCTTGATAACCCTTTCAGTGAAGATATACTTCCTAATATCCAACCTAAACCTCCCCTGGCACAAATTGAGGCCATTTCCTCTTGTCCTATCACTTGTTACTCAGGAGAAGAGACCAAGCCTGACTTCACAGAATCACAGAATCACAGAATGTTAGGGACTGGAAGGGACCTCGAAAGATCATCTAGTCCAATCCCCCTGCCAGAGCAGGAACACCTAGATGATGTTACACAGGAAGGCACCCGGGCGGGTTTTCAATGTCTCCAGAGAAGGAGATTCCACCACCTCCCTGGGCAGCCTGTTCCAGTGTTCTGTTACCCTTACTGAGAAGAAATTTCTTCTTAAATTTAGGTGGAACCTCTTGTGTTCCATTTTAAATCCATTACCTCTTGTCCTACCATTGGTTGTCACTGAGAAGAGCCTTGCTCCATCCTCGTGACACTCACTCCTTACATATGTATAAACATTAATTAGGTCACCCCTCAGTCTCCTCCAGACTAAAGAGACCCAGCTCCTCGCTACAGCCTCCTTTCTGGTAGTTTTTTAAAGCAATAAGGTCTCACTTATTGCTGAGGAAGAGACAAGGGAAGCAGGTAAGTGTCGCGGGGTAGGGCTGGGCCGGCTACTAAATGCAGACAGATGCTCTCTAACCCCCTTTCTACCCACTAAATGGGAAGGAAAAGGGAATGAGGCAGAGAGATTTATGGGTTAGAGAAGAAAAACTAGAACAGCTTTAATGAAACAATAATGGAAATAATAGTGGAATGATAAAAATTATAAAATAATTAAATTATAAAATAGTGAAATGATAAAAACTATATACAACTATATATATTAGCCTGATATCGAACCCGACTTCCTCCCCTGACAGCAATCACACTGATGCTGCAGAGCAGGAGGCACTGGGGAAGCCCCAGGCTCAGCGGAGTCGGGAGCTGGATACAGGGAGCTGGATTTGGGAACTCAGGATCAGGATCAAAAGCAGGAAATTGGGCAGAGTCCTTCCTGGACATTGGCCATTGCAGAAAAGGGCAAAAGAGGACTGAAGGTGGACATAATACGTGGGAAGCATTTCAAGAGCTTGGTGCTGACAGAGAAAAATAGTGTTCTTAACTTTGCTATTCAATCAAGCTAGATCCTTCATTTAGTAAAAACAATCATTCCTATACGCTTACTTGTTATAATTAGACAGGGCAACGGGATCACAGTGCATGGTTGAACATTTTGAATTGCAACCTGGATCTGAACTGAGGCAAATCATCAAGTCCACTTTCTTGTCTACAAGAACAAAGCAAGATTACAGCACCCAAGTGCAGAGCACTACCAACCAGTGTATTAAAAGCAGTCAGCATGCAAAGTGATGTTGTGAAGAAAAAAAACAACCAACCCCCAAACCTATGCCTTGCAAGAAGGGGAAGTGTGCAAAGGATAACTCCAGGTGGAGAAAGACAACATGGAGGGAACTGCCCCTTACAGGTGCAAGATACCATTTAGCAGCTTACAAGAGTTGTTGTGCCGCTGTTAAAGTCAGGCGCTCCTGGCCCCTGGTTCCTGCTGTACTCAAAGGAGCCACAAGAGCTGGCAGCTCTTGGTCTCCATGAGAGCTTGATGCTTTTAACTCCATCAGCTCTGCTGTTCGCAGAGGTATTGCCATGCTTGGGGCAGAAGGTGCTCATGAATCCTGCCAAGCCCTGAGCTCTGGGGCATCGTAGAATCATAGAATCATAGAATGGCCTAGGCTGGAAGGGTCCTTAGAGATCATTTAATCCAACCTCCCTGTCATGGGCAGGGACACCTCTCAACTAGATCAGGCAACACATGAGGACCGAACATCTTTTGACCACAGCAGGATCCACCCTGTTGGATCTGCTCTGTTGGGAGATGGCTGCCCCCAGAGCTGAACTCTGCTGTTGCGCTTGGACTTGTATATCCACAGCAAGCACTGGAGATCAACCAGGCAGCTTTGAGGGTAGTGTAAAGTAGCATTTGTTGTTCATGGCTTTCACTGAGAAGGATTAAACTGGTATGAGAGAGCAGACATCAGGCAAATCCCAGTGGTGAGAAGCATTATTCCAACACTAAAATGCCATCTTGGATTTTAGCGTGGCATGAATTAATGCTAAAGCCATGTTTGCTTATACTGGTTTTTACAGACTACCCAAAATTCATTCCAGCCCTTTCCCAGGAACTGTCAGAGATCTGTTTAGAAAATAAGAAAAAAAAAATTTAAAACAAGTACTGCTAACCAGATTGAACACAATGAGTTTGGCAAGCTCTCTCATACTTGATTTCAGCTGTAAATCAGGCCTAGATGGAGCATTCCACACTTATAATAAACATCATATTAGAGAAACAAAACAGGCCTGGTATTACCAGTTTAAATTTGTCAAAATTGCTTTAAACACAGCATGAATGTGAGAATTACTTTTATTATTTAGAGAAAAGTACCCCAAATTACTCAGTCAAATAAAAGCAACAGTTTAATGCTATACTTAAAAAGCAATTAATTCTGCAGATCTATTTTTTAGAGCTAATAAAGGTTTGGGGTTTTTTTTACTTTGTTTTTAACAGAAACAATAATGAACTAAGTGATATCTGTTTCATAAAAAGGTGGTTTGGCTCCTCTTTTCTAATATAGTAATAAGAAAATTTTATTTAAGCCTTCCCCTAGTAGTTCCATGTGACTGAAAAACTGGTAGGTTATTAAATTCCTGTGCATGAAGATGTAATGTCCCAGCAATTGCTTGGATTTTAACCCTTCTCCCCAGGAACCTGAGTTATGGCAGAACACTGACAGCAGCAAATAAGAGGCTGCCACAGAAGAATTAGTAATTTGTTGCTATTTTCATTTCCCCCTCCTGGAGTGGGGAAGTTAGTGAGGCTTGGTGCTGAGGGAGTGGGAAGAAATAAGGAAAATAATCAGTAGAACTCATTATTTTTCTGTGAGAAAAAGTGGGAGGCATAAGTTATAGAGGGCGGTAATTGCAGATCAGACAAGGGCAGAATGTGATACTCAGTTGTGAGAGGAAAAAGAGCAGTGGAGACATCAGCCGAAAATAAGCAGGAACCACATGTACCATAACATCAGTGGCATGCAAAACACATCAACTCTTGCAGTGCACACACGTGCACACTCACAAAAATGAAGCATTTATCTTAAAAAGTCAGACACTCTTTGCTTCCTTCCCAAGAGCAGCAGCCCTCCCTTCTCCCCAGCAATGAGACTGGCTGCATCTCAGCATCCCTGCCAGAGACATCAGGTCTCTCCACCTTGCACAGTAAAAGTTTGGCTTTCAGAATTTATGATGGGAAAGGGGTTCAGCA
>NW_009705165.1:146301-150470 GCF_000703405.1 Apaloderma vittatum
AGCGGGCAACTGCCAGAGCAGGCTGAGTTGCATCAGACCTGGACAGCCTGGGAGTGTCGCCTTCAGGGTCAGGAGCTGGAGCACAGGCAGATCAAAGTGACAGAATTTAATACTTTTCTTGAAGCCTTCATTATCAGCACTGCTACTTAAATGAATGACTCAGTCATCCATCCTGTCTCTAAGATCACAACAGGAAACATTAGACACATCTCTCCACTGCTTTATTTATAGCCCCAATGAATGAGAAAGAAATGTATTTTCTCAAGAAGTTTCACTACACAAGTGAAAACTGTCTACAAACCAAATAGTTTATACAGTATAAGAAATACATATAAAGCAATACACCCCCACCACTACTTTCAGTACCTATTTGAAAGACAATCTAGGCTTACCCTGAAACAGCTGCCACTGCTAAGCAGGTGTCCAGTGTTCAGAAGAACAATAAAATCAGCATACAAAACCAAACTCCAAATGTCAAGAGATGCCGGATGCAAAATTTTGATATGACAAGGGTAATGGCTTTAAATTCAAAGAGGGTAAATTCAGACTAGATACAAATAAATTTTATATGGTGAGGGTGGTAAAACACTGGCACAGGTTGCACAGAGAGGTGATAGAGATGCCATCCCTGGAAACATTCAGGGTCAGGTTGGACAGGGCTCTGGGCAACCTGATCTAGTTAAAGATGTCCCTGCTCATTCAGGGGGGTTGGACTAAATGACCTCTAAATGTCCCTTTCAACTCAAACTATTCTATGATTCTATCATCCTACGATCCTATGATCCCATGCTTCAGTTCCTATACTGCAAATGTAATTATTTGCTTGGGCATTTTTCCCACAAAAGATTCTTATCTGAAAAGCTGCAGTACGGATTGATACAGGCATCTTCTATATGCAAAACTCATGCAAGACCACACACATGCAAGTGTTTCTTAAAGGCAAAAAGTAACAAATGCCGAGCTTTCACAGCAAGCTGAACCAACATCACGTGATCACATTACTTATCATGACACTGAAGACCAATATAATTCTAGGGAAAACAACCCCAGCACCACTCCCCAAATGTCAGATGAAAATAACTTCGAAATGGCAGAAAATTTGCAATGGCAGGTAGGGTACTGTTTGCAACATGCACACAGATGCGCACTGAGAAGTCAAACGGTGCACTTCTGTGTTTCATGCCATTTTCAACAAGTACACCCAAAACCCAAACACAGAACAAGTCCCTGATTTCTTCCACACTAAAGGGTAAGAAATTACATGCCAACTTTCACCACATTCTTCTGCTTCTGCTGGGAAGGAGATAAAACCTTTAAGGATTGTTCTGCACAGCCTTTCCAAACAAAGCTGGACCCAACACTCAGTTACAAGCAGGAACACAGATGCCTAGCAGGGTTTGACAACTCAAGTGTGCTGCTATTCTAATGTGGCTTCATGTCTGGAGCTAGATCTTGTATGGCTAACACACCATGAAACACAAACTCAGGACTTTCTGTAGAAGACCCTGTGGACAAACTCTCAGCAATGATGAAAAATTTTGAGACCATTCATGGCCTGAGTTCCTAATGAAATTATATATCCGTCAGTAGAATCTTATTAACTCCTAGACAGCTCAGATGTATACACCACACAAAGCCCTCGATTTTATGCGCTCCATGGTAACTAGGGGGATGTGACTGGAGCTCAGGCTGTGTGGAAGCTCATATATTTGTCTTCTGCAGATACATTTTTAGGGACAATAAACTCAATTTTAAGAATGCCTGTAGCTCCAAATATCTCACTAAAAGAGATGCTCACTAGTTAGCACAAAGGCTGAAGTGAATCATAAACTAGCCAGCAAGGGATACACTCTTGCAGAATGTGAAACCCAGAAGGAGCAGCTCTTTGAACTCCCTCCTTTAGTTCTCCTGTTGCCATCAGTGCTCTCTTCCCAGGGAAGTCCAGGCAATTGCAGGGATTTTCTGCTGCAAAGTAACAAGCTACTGAGAAATTGTGGTGAGTGACCCTCCATTTGTCATGTACTCATTACACAAGGGAAAAAGAGAACACAGAATAATACAAATTAACAGCAATGTCTGGGCAGATATATAAACCTGAGCGATACACACACTGAGGAATATCTTAGCTTTTCCTTGTCATTAGAATATATGAGCAATGTTACTCTCAGCTGTTAGTCTAGTACCATGAAATCACACCATCTCAAATTAGCAAAGAAATGGACTAAGTGGCTAGTACGCTGCCTCCTGCTCCTAAGGGACTGTAATAGGTTATCTTTAATTGAAATTAATTCATTTGTATTGATGGGAAAACGAAACTGCTGCCATGAAGCGCTGTCACAAAATTCCACATACTTATGTGCCCTTGTGGGAGTCTTTTCAGCTAATGTGTAACAGTGTAAATCAATGGGGATCATCATATAATTGTGCTGGAAAAGCATCCCTGGAGATGATCTAGTCCAACCCCTTTGTTCAGTACAGCATGACCTACAGCAGGCTGCCCAAGGCTGTGTCCAGCTGGTGTTTGAATGACTGTAAGGATATAAAATCTCTAGGCAAATCTTTCAGTGTGTGGTCACATAGTAAAAAAATTTTTCATCATCTTAACCATTTTCCTCCTCTGACCTGCTACAGCACCAGGATGTCCATGGTCTCCATTAACTGGAAAAATCACAGAATTTTAAGATAAATTATCACAATACCTCCCCTGTAGGAGGAGAAGAAAAAAAAAAAGTTCTCTGATTAATCATAAATCATTGAGATTTTGTGGGAAAACCAAATATAAGTTTTACAAAAGCTTGTGGTGGAAATGTATTGAATTTGCACTCAGCATTTTCTGATTCATCAAAAAAAATATGAAGCAATCTAGAAAATTAAAGATTTTATAGAATCCAACATTTCCATCTTGCACTTCTTTAAAAATAAAGTTATGTCTATTTTGCGAAGGCTGTATACTATTTTTGCCTAATAGATTATGCTTTTTCCAGTCGCATAAATTAGGACCAGAATTAACACAGTAACATATTTTACTGACTTCTAAGAAACACAGAAATTAATGCTTAAAATTGTGGGTTTGCCACCTACCTTTAAAACAGTGATAGATGTCAAATTTCTACAAAGGACACACCTCAAGTGACTGACTTACTTTTCTTGCCCCACTGGGTATAGGGTCCTCAGAAAGAACCTCAGTGTTAGAAGTGAAGTGACATTCATTAAAGTACAGTGAAATACTCTGTATTTGACTTTTAGACTATCAAAACTCAGCTCTACTTTTATCATAAATGTATTTCCTAGGGAAGATAAATGTTCACAAGATAGAAACAAGCCAATTTTTAAATGAAACTGTGACAAGATTAATCTTCCTAAATGGTCTATCAAGAAATTTCAACTTATTTTCCTCTTTTGTTTGATTAAAGAATCAAATAGCTTGTAAAAAAATATTCAGTGTTCTTATCTTTGAGTCAGTCAGAAGCACTGACTATAATAGCTGATTTGTTTCAAGCTCTAGCACAAGATTTATGGTAAAATCTTAAATATAGATTAGACACAAAGGTGTTTTATATCAAAACAAAAAAAAAAATCTGATCTGTACAGCAGCGATAGATTCTCAGGAGCATGTCTTCAATTGGAAAACAAAAAGTTCCTAAGTATAAACACGGGCTGAGCAATGAGCAGTTTGAGAGCAGCCCTGCAGAGAAGGACTTGGAGGTTTTGGTGGATGAAAAACTGAATATGAGTCACCAACGTGTGCTCACAGTCCAGAAGGCCAATCACATCCTGGGCTGCATCAAAAGAAGTGTGACCAGCAGAAGGAAGGAGGTGATTCTCTCCTCTACTCTGCTCGGGTGAGACCTCACCTGCAGTGCTGTGTTCAGCTCTGGGGCCTCCAACATGTGGCAAGTGTTTCATCCCCCCAGCTAAGCTGTTGCTAGGCAGATTTCAGGGAATCTGTGACCTAGGCTAGTCTGGACTTGTCGATGGAACCTGAGCTGGTCGGGACTCGGTTACACCCAGGAAGCTGGCCAGCAGCCAATGAGAAGCCGAGATGGCTATGATTGACCACAGTCCTCATTGACTAGTCTTTAAAAGGGGGCTCTTGCAACAGCCATGTTGGAGTTGCCTCGTGGCAGTGGCCTGAGGAGGTCATAAAGTCTCCCCCTTGGTCTAGGGGA
>NW_009705165.1:150889-175601 GCF_000703405.1 Apaloderma vittatum
AGGACAGGCTGAGAGAGTTGAGGCTGTTCAGCCTGGAGAAGAGAAGGCTCCAGGGAGACCTTATAGTGCCCTTCCAGTACTTCAAAACAGCTTACAGGAAAGAAGGAGTGGGATTCTTTATCAGGGAGTATATAGGATGAGGCATAATGGTTTCAAACTCAAAGAGGGTTAGATCTTAGGAAGAAATTCCTTCCTGTGAGAGTAGTGAGGCACTGGAAGAGGTTGCCCAGAGAAGTTGTGGAAGGCCCCTCCCTGGAAGTGTTCAAGGCCAGGCTGGATGGGGCTTTGAGTAACCTCATCTGGTGGGAGGTGTCCCTGCCCATGGCATGGAGGGTTGGAACTAGATGATCTTTATTACCTTCTTGCCTTTCCAATCCAAACCATTCTATGATTCTGTCAAGACTGCCACAAAGATTAACATTATCTGCTGGGAGAACAAGGTGGTTTTTTTCAACATCTCCTAAAATAAATCATCAATTTACCTCCTCAAAATAAACCACTCTTCCTTTGGGAAAGGACAAGAAAAAGAGGAAGTCTCACGTGGTAGCACTCTTCCTTAGAAGGCAACTGAAAGGCACTTGTCTTGGTGGGGATGTTGGGTAGGAGCATACATAGGTTAGAATGAATTTCAAACACCACGAAATGTTATTCAAAGAAATTCAAAAGGAGCCTTAACAAAGCAAAGGCAGATCAACAACTTGCATGCAAAGCTAAGCCAAGAATTTAATAGGGGAGTCCCAACAGAAGAAGGTAATAAACAGAGCAGCCTTCAAGAAAAATACATTACACTAAAGCAAATAGCATGGACTGAAGACAAGTGTGAAACAACAACCTCAAGCTGTTGAGATTTCTGGAGTTTCAAAAATAGATTTTATCTTTGAAATAATGCATTTTTCTGCACTTTGTTGAGAGTAATTCTAACATATAAAAAAAAATTCCGAATAGCATAATTTTAAATCCAGAACAATAAAGAAGCATAAAAAATCAGTATAAGACTGTGAAGCCTATCTGCATGTCTCTTTTGTACCAAGACAAGTTCAAAGCACATCAATGCACACCTTCTCAAAATAAAATAATAACATGAAATAAAAAAATAAAATAAATAAAAAAATAATAAAATAAAATAAATAAAACAAAAATAAAATAAATAAAACTGAAATAAAATAAAATACCCCAATGAAGTGTATTCTAGGAGTCACTAATATGATTTCTGGCAAAACAACAATGACAGTAGGATAAAGCCTGAAATGTATAAAAGCTTGGCAATTACGAATTACATAACTCAGATTCCCTTGCCTGGACTCTTTTTGTATAGTAGGATATATTACGACTGAACAGAAAGCAAACTATGCAGCAGTGCCAAGTGTCATTGCCACTGTGTTTCATCCACTTACATATCCGTATGTAGGTAACTGTAAGTGCTTTGATCTTATCATATACAATATATAGAAAAAGCTAAAATAACTATAGATGGAATAGTTATGATCTTAAACCATGAGGTCTCAAATCTGTAATGTTTATCGTGAGACTCTGCAGGCTAAAGACAACAGCCATCTCTCATTCTGCACTAAATTATCTTCGTATCCAGTCCATGTTATCTGAAAAAAAGGGCTATGGGAAGTTTCATATCCAAATGGCACTTGCATGAAAAGAATTGCTCAGTATGGCTCCATTTTTTATTCTGCGAAAGATTATTCAAGACCATGGGTTAACTCCCGCCAAGCGTTGTTTCTGCATTAAAGTGTGTAGATGAAAGAGCAATGCAAGCATTTTCTCTCTCTAACAAATCCTTTCAGTGAATTATTTTTGTATAATACCAGGACGAATTATAAGTGCTAGCATCAAATAAGCACTAATAGTCTAAGAATTAATGTAGCAGGTTCCAAAATACAGCCAGTTGAATTACCTGGAGTTAGTAGTGTGAGTCATCAACATCCATGAGCAAAGTGGCTGGCTCAGCCTTGTTTGATGTACTGAAACAGGTACACTGATTCATTAAGTCAAACAAGAAGGCAATAAAGAGGGGAGCAGACTGCACTAGAAGCCCACCATTCACCCTGCATAGTCTGGGCAATGCAAGTGGCTGGCTCCATCTTTTTTCTAGAAAGAAAGTAATTCATCAAAGTGTAGAAACTTACAGGGTCATGGCCCTGCTGACTCCTTGCAGCATATTCAGAAACACAACTGATTCACTGAGAGATGGATCTCATTACACCACCTGTAATAGGTACCAGTCAGGCATTGCCCAAACCCATTAACAAGCCTGATGAACAGCTGTATCTCCTGCTGCTCACTTCTGTTCTTCCTCAGGGATTTTTCATAATATAGATATCCTAGCCTGCAACTTAGATAAGGGATAGAGAGGAAGAAGGACAGGAAATTATCTGTTGTTATTCAAACCTCAGGATTTTTGCCCTTGAGCTTTATCTTTTCTTCAGATCGAAGCATTTCTGTGCATTGTCTTCAGTGAAGTTATGGTCTTCCTGATATCTGACTCAATAATTAATGTGTAAAGTTATTGCTTGCATGCATAATCTTCTTCTCTCATGAATATATGAAGGAGGAAAGATTATAAGTTGCCAAATGCTTCCAGAGTCTCTCTCCATGACAGAATGATAGATCCCAATGCTGTATTTAAAACACAGCTGAATAGATAAAAATAGTGTTTAACTTTTATAGTCATTATGAACCACAGTAATTTATTGAACCCTTCAATCAGCTGAGGAAACAAAAGATTGGGAATGGGTGAATGACTCATTTCTTTTCATGCCGTGTGCACTGATGCTCCAGTAGCTTGATGATCTGAAGGCTAAATAAGACTGCACAAATGTATCACATAAATGAAGCAAACAAAACACATCATAAACAAAAACAAATCAGTGGAAAGCATTGAGGGAAACTCCAACCAGTGGTTGGCTCTTAATTAGCTGTATCTGCAGGATGTGTCTGAAATAGTTGGAAAGACAAATGTAAATTTCACAGTCATACAGAGGAAGAAAAAAAATAATTTCAATAGCAACAAGAATTCTAAGTAGATAGGCTCAAATAATTCTGCTCCCAACAACCTGACTATGGTATACAAACATATGTTTTGAATCCTCTTTTTTAATTTTCCTAGAAGTTAGAATCTATCAATGGAAGGAATTTGGATGCCATGTTAACATTAGGCAGTTTGAATGTAACTTCATAATATATGATAATGGAAGGCATCATCTTTATGTATTTACGGGTGTCACTGTCACTGAGTTTTGTGCTACCTTGTTTACAAACCAGACCTGTGAGTGATGTAATGGTTTGAGGCAATCTTGGGCATAGCAGTCATGAAATTTATGGGTTTGATTCTTGGAGAAGTAAGGAGGGGGGTCAGCAGAACTGCTACCTTAGACTTCCAGAGGGCAGACTTGGGCCTGTTTAAGGTATCACAGAATCACAGATTCACAGAATCACCTAGATTGGAAAAGACCTTTAAGATCATCAAGTTCAATCAATAATCTAACACTGAAAAGTCCTCCAGTCCTTGACTAAACTATATTCCTAAGCACTATGTCTACCTGACTCTTAAACAGCTCCAGGGACAGTGACTCAACCACCACCCTGGGCAGCCTGTTCCAATGGCTGACAACCCTTTTGGTATAGAAATTCTTCATAATATCCAACCTGAACCTCCCCTGGTGCAACTTAAGGCCATTTCTCTTGTCCTATCACTCACCGCAGACCAACTCCCGCCTTGCTACAACCTCCTTTCAGGTAGCTGTAGAGAGCGACAAGGTCTCCCCTCAGCCTCCTTTTCACAAGGCTAAACAGCCCCAGTTCTCTCAGCTGCTCCTCAGAAGACATGTCCTCTAGAGCCTTTGTTGCCTTTCTTTAGACATGCTCCAGCACCTCAATATCCTTGTAGTGAGAGGCACAAAACTGAACACAGTACTCGAGATATGGCCTCACCAGTGCTGAATACAGGGGAACAATCCCTGTCCTGATCCTACTGGCCACAATATTCCTGATACAGGGCAGGATGCTGGTCTTCTTCCCTGCCGGCTCATCTTCTGGCACACAGGGGTGGCCTGCTCCTGCAGCTCTAAGATTTCCCTCCTGGACCTCTTTGCCCTTCAGGACTGTCCTCCAAGGGACTCTGTCAATGAGTCAAACCTGCACTTTGGTCACAACAACCCCCTGCAGCACTACACACTTGGGGAGGAGCGGCTGGAAAGATCCCTGGCAGAAAAAGGCCTGGGGGTGTCGGTGGACAGATGATTAAATGTGAGCCAGGAGTGTGCCCAGGTGGCCAAGAAGGCCAACAGCATCTTGGCCTGTATCAGAAATAGTGTGGCCAGCAGGGCTAGAGAAGGGATTGTCTCCTTGTACTTGGCACCTCGAATCCTGGGTTCAGTTTTGGGTCTCTCACTCCAAGAAAGACAATGAGATGCTGGAGTGTGTCCAAAGAGTAACAAAGCTGACGAAGGGTCTTGAGAATCAGTCTTATCTTTTAGCTGGGGGTGATGCTAGCCTTCTTCCACTCTTCTCAGACATCCCCTGATCTCCATGACTTCTCAAAGACTATGGGGACAAGCCTTGCAACATTAGACCCTCAGGTGAGTAACATCTTAAAGGTCTTTTCCAACCTAAAAAATTCTATGATACTATGATTCTATGAACTGCTCAATATTTCTTTGTCAAAAGTCTTCATAACATGAAATACAAACCCAAATCATATTAAATAGAAAGCAAAGAATTCCTGATAAAGTAAATATAAAGGCAGGAATAAATGTATGGCACAATCTAATTAATCTATGTTGTTTTGAAATATTTGTAACACCAATAATTACTCTTCATTGTTCCACTAAAGTGGTAGGCAATTAGGAAGGTTTTTGAGCCTCACTATGGGCAGTGAAAGCAGTTGTTACTCAGTATTTCAGACCAAAAGTTCAAAATATTCTTTCATATTGTTTTTAAGTATCTGATTATGCATTTCTTCTGGGAAGTATCAGGTTTCACAATAAAACATATAGTTTGTTGAACCCCAGAGCAGAGAAAGTGACATTATAATTGATAACACAGAAGACAGGAGAGCAATTAAAATCTCAGCTAACACTAAGCCTGAGAAGGCAATGTTCCCTTTCGCCTCCCATATGCCATTAGTCATTGTCAACAGAACAGAATGGTCCCTCCTTAAACAAGAGACCTCTTCAGACAAGAGCCATCACTTGTTGCCACACAGACGTACAGTGCTTATAGAAACACTGCTGCCAACTCCTGAGTGGAGACCAGAGGCACTAAGAGAATACTAATGATCACAGAGTAATTGAAACTAAGCCCAAGATAGCTGGTAACTAAATGCAGAGCCTGAATATAAACCTCCATGTGGTTTATTAAATATATAGACACAGCGGAATCATTAGCTTGCATTATGCATCCACTCTCACACAAATAGTGCCATTGGAAAGACTCACCATGTAGTGTTCTATGCTTCCTTAAGACTAACATGGTGATTTTGAAGGCAAACGCTAAGAGGGATCTGAGCTATCCCACAATGAAGCAAGAGGTTACTTTCAACGTACCTGCAAACAAAAACTATTAAAAAACTGTGATGTATTTGTTTAATTCACAGCCCTTTCCGCAGTCATAAGTATAGAGTTTGAGTAATACACTTTGCTAAAAGGCTAATTAGAAACACCATTATTTGGGGTCTTTTGGAATGGAGAACAGGTGCCAATCAACACATCATTACCATCCAGAACATAATCCCAATATTTTTGTGTCACATTAACAAAGCAGATGCTGCTAGTGGGGAAAAAGAAATCAAAAAGAAAAAGAAAGATACAGTTTTAAGTTACCTGTGAAAATAGTAAAGTCAGTCTTAGCCTATCTTTGATGCTTTTTTCTAGGATATACAGTTTTACTATATTCTGTTTTGTAGGTTAAATTAGAAAAGCTGAACAAATAGAGTATATACCTCTAAGTAAGTTTTTAAGGTTATAGAAACATATATACTTATAAATCATAGAATCATAAAATCATAGAGTCATAGAATCATAGAATGCATTGGGTTGGCAGGGACTTTTAAAGCTCATCCAGTCCAACCCTTCTGCAGTAAGAGGGACATCTTGCACTAGATCATTCAAGCCTGACCTTGAATGTCTCCAGGGATGGGGCCTCCATCACCTCACCAGGGAACCTGTTCCAGTGTTTCATCATCCATCTCATATGACTTTGACTTAGTCCAGCTTCATCTTCTGTAATGGTTAGAGGTGTTGGCCTTAATACTTTCTTATCTACCACTTTTTCCTATCCTGGTAGCTATTTAGTATCAATTGTAAAGAAATTCTGAACTCAGTGCTACTGGACCTTGTTTAAAATATACTAATACTAAAAATAAGTACAATGCAATGGCTACTGATGAATTAAATATTTTGGATTGCATATTTGTACTGAACAAATATTTCTTCTAATGTGATATTAATTGAAAGAGCTAATAATACTATTCAAAACTTAGTTGTAAAGAAATTTTGGTATAATATTTGTTCTCCTACCTGCCTGGATCATTCAGATTAGATATCAGTAATCACTAGCCACTCTTTACTACATGGCTGCCAACATCACCACTACTCAAAATTTCAGGTAATGGTTTTTGGCTTCATTTCCTCTTGAGTAAGGATGACTAGCATTTGACAAATGAATTATTAAAGCTTATTTTTTTCTGAAATTGAGATATGATGACCACGAACTTTTGATTTTGTGGGAACAGGGAACCATTTTTCCTCTTTTCAGACCCAGAATCCAGGCTTGTTTATTTCTCAGATTCTTGTAGGAATTAGAGAAGATAGTATCGATGGCTTGTTGGATATTTATATTGCAGATGGTTATAGTAATGAAGGTGTTTAGTCATCAGAATGCTTTCAGAGAAGGTGCTGTGTTCACCTTTCAAATCAGGGCCATAGGCTTTTCTTGAAGAATCTAAACTTTAGAATTGGGAACTGTCTTTTCAAAGTTAAATTCAGTGGGCAAAACAGACCTGACTTGGAGAAAATTAATTTTTATTTTTATAATAATACTTTTTTTTTATTCTTGCTTCATTACTGAGCTGTATGCAGATATTCGTATACAAAAAAAAAACACACTTCACCTTGCACTAAAGATTTCTACTCTCTCCAAAGGAGTTTTAAAAAGCTGAGTGAAGATTTAAATGATATATGGATTATGTGATTTTTTGTTATTGATGGTAGTGCCTTTCACTGAAACACTTCCGTCATTATTACACAAATCATATTATAGAAATATATAATTACTATGGCAACTCAGCAAAAACTTCTTGAAGAAATGTAGATTTAATTATCTCTTCACAAATATTTATTCCAGCAAATGAAGGCCTCCTATGTGTAAAAACAGGTAGAAAATATTCATCAGAATGCAAGGGCATTGACAAGACTGAAAAATCAGTCTTGTAAAATTTTCTGGACGAGGCAGAATGTATTTGGTATTCTGACAAAGGGGTTTAGAAACCATAACATGTTTTTTGTAAAATACAGAGTACATTGCCTTTAGCACTACACAATCTATAATGACATAAAGTAATTCCGTGTAAAGGTTTTTATTGGGTCACTGACTGGCTTATTTACTTGCCTCTGGAAGGAGGCTGAAAATTCTGCTGGTCTACTGAGCCAAGCTTTGCCCTAAGTTTAAAACAAAGAAGTGAAAGCCTGTGCAACTAAATCTCACTCAGATGTTCACAGCTAGGGATTCTTAAAGAGGCACAAGCAAGATAAAAGAGAATTAAGGTTTAAATTTTAGTATTATGGTGCCTATAGTTATTCACCTTACCTATGGCTAAATGGTCTACCACTGGAAATCTAGGGATGTTAATCCCCAAAGAAAACTTGCTCTTATGAAAGCTGGAATAGCCTCTTTCTAGCTCAAAAGAGATGGTTACAAAAAGTCAGCACTCTGTGAGGAAAGAAACTTCTTTTTTACAAATTTTTAAGCAGAACAAATCATTCATACTCTATTGTCTTAAGGATCTATTGCTAATATAGACTAGATTATGTCACCTTACTGACTCAGTTCAGTCAAAGTGTAACACTCTGAAGAGTGTAACACACGGCTAAGATGGAACAAAATCTGAAAATGTCACAATATCAAATTTACGGTGATATGAGTCATTCCTGTTGAGAAAGAATCACATTTGTCACCTCAGAAAGGCATCTTCAGAAACACAGCAATACTTGTCATAAAACAAAATGAAAGTCAATATACAATTATGAGGTCTTTTAGTGTGAGTTATTATTTACACTATACTAGCCTCAGGTTCAACTTAGATATTACTTACCACTGGCTAAGTTTGCATGTCCTGTTTGTATTGCAGCTAAGTCTAACCGAACCAAACCCACCATCTCAAGTTCCATGGCTGTTTGCTGTAAAGAAAATAAATCCTAATCTGGAGAATATACAAGTGCTTCTATGTTACAGAAGCAAGAAAAACGGGAGAATGAACTCCAGCAGATCACTTGCTTCTTTCTATAGAGTATCTGCTTATTAGATCCCTGAAAGTTTTTCATCTGAGAAGTTATTCACCTGATCTCAATAGAAACTGATACAACTAGCAAATTTACAGAACTGCAAGCTTCCCAAAAAACTGATGACCTCTTCAAGATGTTCATAAATCTCACCATGGTCAGCATCAGGAATGAGAAGTTTTCTCTCAAATTCATGTGACCTACTGTAAATATATTCAGTGAGATGACCAAAGAACAGAACTGTAATTCATGTCTGAAGTTTGGCATGCTGGATAATTCTACAAGTGACAGATTCTTACACATCTTGCTTTGGATACAATTGCTCATCATTATGCACTTCATTTCAGACCTCAGGAAAACCTGTATTAATGTTAATGAATGCATTTATATTTATATTCATATGCCCTTTCTTCTGTCTCTTCAGAGCTTTTTTTTCCCAGTGTTTTGCTTCGTTGCCATTGCCACTAAAGAGATATTAAGGCTTAAGACATTATAAAAGCTCTATTTATGCTTCCTATGATTTACATATATTCAGCATTATCCTTTTCTTCTTTGCTGTGTTAATTACTTGAAATGCTTATAAAGTAATTGTTGGATGTTTATTATTCAATTATTAATCATCTGCCTCCTCACAAAAGCTGGACAAATACATTCTTGACCCTATCATTACTGTGATATCTTTGGTCAAAAACCAGTCACCTACAACTACTAAGCATAAGATCACAGAATGTTAAAGGTTGGAAGGTATCTCAAAAGATCATTTAGTCCAACTGCCCTGTCAGAGCAGGATCACCTACAGTAGGTCACACAGGAACATGTCCAGGTGGGTTTTGAACGTCTCCAGAGAAGGAGAATCCACAACCTCCCCCGGCAGCCTGTGCCAGTGCTCTGTCACCCTCACAGGGAAAAAGTTTTTCCGAATGCTTTTGTGGAACCTCCAGCTTGAATCTGTTGCCTCTAATGAAGTTCAATACATCATATATATCATACCAAGAGGCCTTTGAATTGATTATTTCTTGCAAAGATCTATATCAGACAATAATCTATGGTGTATCACATTTAAACTGATAATGGATCAATAGCAAAGGTCACAGAGAGGTATCTAGAAATATCTCTGAATCTGTGATATGAAATAAAAAGATAATACAAAATAAAGTTCTGACTGTTCAGATGAGCTACCTCATTATTTCTACATCTGGAAGAGAGAGAGATCAGCATATTTCTTTGTTAGAGTAACAGCTTTTAAGTATTAAACATGGAACTATTACTCATTTGGATACAAGCCCAAAAAATGTAACTAGAGGTAAAAATCTGAATGAAAAGATCCAGTATTTATAACATTTGCATGCCAGCTCAAGTTAATTATCATTTAAATAAAAATAAAACAGATTAGTAGCCTGTGCTTTTTGATAAAAGCATGGATTAAGGATAACTGAAACAAATTTACTAATAACAACAAAGACTAATGTGCACCTCTAGTTTCATCTAACTTAAGCAGCAAACAGAATTCCATTATGCCATTAAATATATAAAAACACAAGTCTGCATATGTGTGTGATATTTCTGGTTTCTATTAATTTCTTTTACTTTCAGAGTCCACTTAAAGCTTATATGAATCTTTAAAAGGTGGGAGACACTTTGAGCTTCTCTTCAAATAAGTTCCACTGTGGTTTCTGCATAAAAATGTGAACCTCTGTGCAGTGAGGGATAAATAACTTACTCCTCAGGCTGTATGAAATTAACAAAATTCGTTGTCTGGTGAGGTAGTATTCAGGACAAATTTATGTGGCAGCATTTTCCCTAAGCAAGCAGCATTTGTGAAGGACATTTCCAGTGCAGATTGGGTAAATGGAATAACCTCTGAGTAGCAGAGCATTATTGATGACCTGAATATTCCTTCCATTGGCATTTTGTCCATATCCTAAAGATATTTAAACACCTTTGTTCTTCTCTGGCCCTCAGCCTCCTCTTTTCCAGGCTGAACAGCCCCAGCTCCCTAAGCCTGTCTTCATAAGACTTACCCTCTAGTCCCCTGATCATTCTGGTTGCCCTTCTCTGTACCTTCTCCAACACCTCAATGTCCTTCCCGTACTGTGGAGCCCAGAACTGCACACAGCACTTGAGGTGTGGTCTCACCATGTGGAGCCCAGAACTGCACACAGCACTTGAGGTGTGGTCTCACCAGTGCCGAGTACAGGGGCACAATCACTTCCCTCGTCCTACTGGCCACACTGTTCCTAATACAGGCCAGGATGCCATTGGCCTTCTTGGCCACCTGGGCACACTGCTGGCTCATGTTCAGCCGGCTGTCCATCAACACCCTCAGGTCCCTCTCTGCCTGGCAGCTCTCCAGCCACTCCTCCCCAAGCCTGTAGTGCTGCTGGGGGTTGTTGTGGTCAAAGTGCGGGATCCAGCATTTGGTCTTATTGAAACTCATGTGATTGGCCTTGGCCCAGCGATCCAACCTGTCCAAATCTCTCTGAAAAGCATCTCTACCTTCCAGCAGAAGTTACATGCCAAGAACCACCATTTTAACCAGGTCACTGCATACAGGAGTTCTGGTGGCCTTAGGAATAATAGATTTACTTTTTTTTGCAGTAAGCAAAAATGTGCAGTAAGATAAAATTCTGTTTTGTTTCTTCAGTGCTACAAGGTGAAAGCCTACACAAGTCAGTCAGCCTACTGGGAGAGAGGGTCTTCCAACTTAGTTCTTCAGCTTATTATGGCTGCACACTGTTAAGGACTGAGGAGCACTGCCATTCAAAGGCTAAGTCCAGAATCAAAACCAGTTGCTGACACAAATTCATTATTTAGTAGAGTCACAGGCTTGAGTCTGGTGGGGGTTTGGGAAGCGGAGAGAGAGCTGTGGAGCACGTCTCTTGCAAATTTTCAAGAGCCTCTCCCACCCCCAGGTGGGAGTTGGACCCACCTCGGGCCAGAGCTAGGCCAATCAGTGCCTCTGCAATCAAAGTATTTAAAAGGGAACCCCACTGATCTCTCTCTGTTTTGGTTTCACATCATCTTGGTCTGTCCTGTCTTTTGTGCTGGGGAGGTTTTTTCTGCTAGTAGAGCGGGAGGCGAGAGGAAAATAGAGGAATATTGTCCTGTGTAGAGAGAGGAGGAAGGGTGCTGGAGCAGAAAGAGGAAGAGAAGGGTGCCAGAGCAGAATCTTTCCCTGGAGCCCCATGGTGGTTGAGATGGCAGGAATGTGATTGCCTGCCATTTGAGGGGATCGGTGGCGGCAAGAACGTCCAGGATGCAGTGGTACATGCAGAGCCTCGTGCGAGAAGGGAGAGAGACTGAGCATCAGTAGAGGATGCACTCGAAGTGATCCGTGACCCCGATGGACTCACAAGGAGGAAGAGAATTGCCTCCTGTGAGGTGGACACTATGTGGCATGAAGGAGAGACTGCTAGGAGCCATCATTCTCAAGACGGAGGAGCTGCCATGGACAATGAATAATGGCCAGATAGACCCTCCACTCTAATGAGGGGGAGCAGGTAGCCAGGAAGATGGGACAGGTGTGCAGAAAGGAGTGAATTGTATTTAAGATTGGGTTGTATTTATTTATGTATTCCTCTCACTATCCTGCTCTGCAAATGGTGGTGGTAAATTAAATGTTTTCTCCCCAAGCCTTTCAGTTTTTTACCCATCATCTTAAGTGGCAGACTATTAGCCTCCCTGTTCTTAAGCCTTGAGCCTTTTTAGTCGAATTTTCTCCCTTCACATCCCTTTGGAGATGGAGGTGAGTGCAAGGAGTGAGCGAGTGTCCTCGTGGTTCTTTCTTGTTGATCCCGGACAGTTGGCTTGAATCACAAGTACATATTCATTATCACCACTGGTTTTGTCTGGAAAGTGTCTCACATTTGGCAGTACCTCCTCCGATCAAAGAAGGCCCATTGGCCCAGAATCTGAGAGGCTGCTGCTCAGACTCATCTCAAACTCACATTTGGATAAACAGTGGCTATACAGACATAAAGTAATGGACTCAGTTTGCATGACCTAACAAATTGAACTGAGGGTACAGTATTCCAATATCCCAGCTGGGGACATTAGACAGCCAGGGGTGTCTGGCTCGTATCTCAGGTGGGTGCCCGAGAAACAAACATGCAGCACACCCAAAACCTACAAGGATCGATGTCTGGATTATGCAGTAGAATATGCAATACATTTTGAAATGCAATGGATCTTGAAATACCTTCTACACTTCAGTTGCTCTTTTATCATTGCAAACATGGACTGAGCAATGTTGAAGAGCAGAATGATTTTGGGAAATTTATGTTCTTGTGATTGTGGTGAAGGGACAAGGGGTGGATTGTGTGTAGATTGTTTAGTCTTGTTTGGTGTTGTGATGAAGTTTGTTTTGATTTTGGTGTGGGGCGTTTTTGGTTTTTCTATTTTGATGTTAATGCTGTGTGATGAATGTAAATTCATCAGATTCCAATATGACTAACATACTAAAAGTCTTCTGCTTAGTTTCCATCAAAGTATCTTACTTTTTTGAGCAGCCCCCTCATTTCAGGATCCACTGAAACAGGTAAAAAAATTCTCTTGCAAATATACATGTCCTTGTTAATTTTAGTGGACTTTGGATTAAGTATTAAAAAGGGAAAGGGAAAAAAAAATGTTAGTAAGTTGTAAATTGCACCTGGACTCGAGTTGCTGGGTGATTCCCCCAGCTGTGCCACAGGTCATTACAGATCTAGTGCAAAAGGAATGGTTGTGTCTACAGTCTGTAAGTGTTGCAGACAGTAATAGGACGCAAAAAATATCTCTTAAAGAAGTTTTCTTGAATGAAAGCAGTAATATTAAATGCTAATGTCTTCATTAGATATTCTATCTTCCAAAAGAGGAAAAGAAAAATATGTTCCTCTTCCTCACTCTAAGTAAAAGTAAAAAACTACTAAATCAGTTCAATTGCATTACTACAAGAGTCTGAAACCACTTTCATCTTGAAAAAAAAGAGGGTTTTTTGTTGAACTGAAGTAAGGAATTTTGACAAAACACTTCAAAATAGCAGGCATGTATGATTTCCATGAATACTCTAAAAAGTGACCTGCCTCCCACAAACAAACTGACAAAGAAGTTTCAAACTGTTATCTAGTTAATATAAAGAATGCCATCTACTGGCAATAAGTAGCACTGTTTGTATGTTAGGTTCGGTAAAGGTCGATGCTTTCACAGACTCCACCACATGAGTTCAGAGATCATGTAAAAAGAGAAATCTGTAAATTTGAAATAAGGTGTTATATTCCATATTTCTCTGCAATGCCGTGTATTTAGAAGCAAGTCCCTAGTAGGAAATAACAGGCTGGGTACACAACCCACTTTAAAAAGAAGGAATTTTTTTGTATGTGCATGTTCCACACAGTACTGCCATTGTTACAAAATGGACATCTTTCACAATGAGAAGAAAGGCATGTATAGCAAACAACAGCACAACTCCAAACACACAGTTCCCAACTTGGCCTTCATAAAGGAGGCAGAAGATGCATTTAGAAGATTCACAAGCAAACTGGGGGAGTTAAGTTTTCTGTCATACAACTTCCCACAAACATTCATTGTTAAAGTTGTGTCACTTTGAAACAGACATTTAGGTAACTGATTATAATGAGTAAATAAAGTGGATGGTAATTATTTATTATAGTACAAATATGAGAAAGGGTGTACACATTGCACTTTGTAAAATTTAGGAACTTCAAATATTTGGGCTTTAAAACCATGACTATGGCCCCTGAGAAAACAATAAAAGAAAAAGCAAACCAATCCCCAAAACAGCCAACCAAACAAAAAATTTATTAAAATAAAATAATTAATGTTTAGTATCTCATTTGTCTGCCCTTCTCTGCCTTCATCTCAGGGTGAACAGATTCAGTAAGTATTAATATTTTTATGACAGCAGTTTCTTGGATCTAGTATTTATCTGTCTTTCTTAAAACCTCTGTAATTGTAAGAAAGATAGTTGTTCTGTTTGGTTTCACCCAACAGTAAGATTTCAGTTTTAGAACTGAAGAGATGAAATTCCAGTAAATTTCACAGAAATTATGATGTAATCAGAAGTACTTATTTTTTGGGGTCATGTCTTGCTTTACTGGGTTTCTGAAGTGTGATTTAAATGACAAACTAAAGAGAACACAGACAACGACAAATATCAGACTTCAAATGTGCCATAAAATAATTTTCCTAACAGAACTGACAAAGCTGTCTGCTGGAAGTATTTTGAGCACTGGACGAATGAAGATGGCAAAGAAAGGGCAGAACATTGGAACCCATGGGCCTATTACATATAAAAATTGCAGCAGTTCCTGTAAAAGAAATGCATTAATGGTATTCAGGAAACAAAAACGACATAATGTGTTACAGCAATTTCTAGTTCCATGTTGTGAAACATTACGTCAGAAAGAGATCCATAACTTCTCTGTTTAAGATTTTGACTTAGAAGAAGACTTTCTTAGGAATTTCTCAATATGAAGATTGATTTCTTACCTGACTTTTCTTGACTTTCAACTGTCGTTGAAATTTTCACCAGTTTTCTCCAAACATAGATTGCGGAAAACAGCTTTACCTTAGAGTTATTTCCCAAGGTTATATATATCAATATTTAGACATATCTAACAAAGATTTCAGAAGGTATTTAGGCTCTTAGTTGCTAAATATACTTTCCACTGATAACTGCAAAAACTCTCAGTGAAAGATCAGACTTGATAGCTCCCCCATATTTTCTCTTCCCCCCAGGTTCCTTGCTTCCAGTTAAAGTATTCAGTCCAGTCTGTAGTCAGTTCTCATAGGACACAAATATCTCTAGAAGCACTTAAAAGTAGGGAAACAATTCTATTTCTCTAGAGCTTATGCTATTGTTTCAGTTTCCTATGCAATGCAAGGGTACAACTGTTCACACAATCACAGGGAAAAAATACTTCAAAAGCACTATCCACATAAAAACTGCAGCTGAGCCATCAACAGGTGCTTGATATCCCTCTAAGACACTAAAATCCTAATTTTCTAAACATCTTTTTAAAGACATTCTTACTTAACATCTCGGAAAAATTCCTTTTTAGTTTCCTCAGACAAAAAACCCAAATGTTACATGTTTTTTTCAATATACTGTTTTTTCCCTTGTGAATCATATAACTGATCAGTGTGCATATTCACACCAAATATGTGACCTCAGAAAGTAGTGTTCAGTTTACAAATAAAGATCATGTTGATTTAAATTTGCATTTGCTAAAGATATTAACTTCTTAAAGCTACTTTGCTTAAAAAGTTGGACTTTGCTACTCATAGGAAAGTCTACATACTCTGAAAATAAGATTCACTGGCTTAATAAATTACCTTTCTAGTGTTCTGACTCTTACAAATACTTTCATCTCTAATGTATCAGTCAGTGCTTCAGCTGAAGTTGGCAAACAGCACTTCAGAAATCAACTAAAGCAGAACAAAACTAATGATATAAACATGTAAGATTATTTTTGCTTATCAGAAAAATAAAGTTTGCTTAGCTTTTTAATAGCTTTCTCCCTTACAGAATTTAAAGAAGTTTTTGATCTGTGTACCTATGTGCTTCAAACAGATTGTAAATAGATGCGCAGTTACCGTGGGAGTGGAACAACTCATTCTGCACCATAAGCATGACATAGAAAAATACTGGAAGAGAAATAACAAACTCCTCAAGCAAGAAACTATGAGACAGGCAAGCAAGTAAGCATTGATTAGGCTAGAACCTGGTGAGGTCTAAATTCAGTTAAGAAAAAGAGTGGGGTGTCATTTTTGTAGCATGGAAAGCCAAATTTCTAAAATTATGCCATGAAGTCATAAAATCATAAAATGGCCTAGGCTAGAAGGGACCTTAGAGATCATTTAACCCAACCTCCCTGTCATGGGCAGGGATGCCTCTCAGCTAGATCAGGCAACACATGGGGACCAAATGGGGATCGAACCCACAACCTTGGTGTTATCAGCACCATGCTCAACTGACTGAAGTTCAGGCTTCCTTTCCAAAAAGAAAATTCTGGAAAACAAGATATCATGGTATTCACCAACGATCTGAACACTTTCAAATCTTAATACTTTTCAGCTTAAAAAATTGGTTCAATTCAAATTTTCAGGGCTTTTAAGGTTTTTTTAAGCAAAAAATTTCATAAAAGAAGCACAAAATATGGAAGAAACCATACTCTTCAGTCAGCCTGGAAATATGTAAATTTTCTGTCACACCATACAAAATCAATATGGGGCAGCACTGATACATTTATTTTATGTAAGCTGCTGTCTTGGAGAAGGCACAGAGTAAGCAACATCATCTGCGTAGGCAATGGGTCCCTGACAAAGCATGCTGGAAACTCTTTTCTTTCATCTTTCCCTGCAGGCTACATAGATACCACGACAACCACAGTGCAGAAAGAAGGTCAATCTTCATTACTGTAACAACAGTGCAGTATCTGATAGATGTCTCTTTACTAGTCAAATAAATGTAATTGGGACCATTCCCTGTCACTGAGGCCAACTGGTGTGGAAGAATTGGCATCTGTACTGTCAAGCTGTCTTTCATGAAGGTGGCCTTGTCCAGACTGCCTACTGGGACCAGTCACTAGCCCATGCTAATTCCTGAACTACAAGCAGGAGTTGTTTGGAAAGAATACTACTTGGCACAGGGCAAAAGTGGGCCAGTGACTGTTCTAACGGCCTGACATTATAAGCAAGCAAGATGCAGTGTCTGGGCAAGATCTGTAGCACTGTTCAATTGACTAGTGTAACTGGTAAGAAAGCTCGAAGCACTCCATAAACTACAGGAAGATATTCAGAAATATCTTCCTCATATCTGCATATTAAGAGCAGAGGTTCTTTGTTTGAGCCCACACAGATTTCTGTTAATGTTATTTGTACTGTAATAAGACATTACAGCTCAGGTAGATAACTTCATAAACTGGTGGCATTCATAGAACCTAAGTTCAGGCATCTAAGGATTAGCCTAACAGTCCTTCTCTTTCAGGAGAGTAGGGAAAAGTATGAACAATCTTATAGTAACATAGAAATATAGAAGAAATGGGCAAATTTCTTCCAATTTAGAGGTACTGCCACTTCACTGAAAGCAAAGGCTGAGGTATCTCACCTTTTGATGTCTAGATAAATTCAAGAGGTCATAGAATCATAGAATCATAGAAAGGCCTAGGCTGGAAGGGACCTTAGAGATTATTTTAATCCAGCCTCCCTGCCGCCAGGGATGCCACCTGTTGACTAGATCAGGCAACACATGGGAACCGAACGGGAATCTGGGTGAGATAAATTTCACTCAGAATATTCTGCTATGTTTACAGTAGCTAACATGTATTTAACATAATGGCTTGACTTTTTTTTTTTCCCTCTGTAGGCAGATGTACAAGTCAACAAAAATGCTCTGCTATGCATACATCAGCCAGTTCTGCATTTCCAAATGCAAGCTGATTCAAGTAGTAATATTTCAATATACATAAAATTATTATGGGGACAAGTACAAATTTTGGACAATACAGGCCTTCATCTCATTTTTTGCGAAAATGTACAACTTCATGACTTTTTATCAAGCATTTGTTCTTGTCAGTAAAGTGTGAAATCTAATGAGCTCTCACACATAAATACGTATATACGTCTAAATTGCTTCTTTTTTCCCAGCAGAAATTCTTTTCGAATGTCTCCTGTTACTGTGATCAAACTATAAAAACTTGATATACCAAAGATACAAAAAAGAAGATACTCGAAGGTACTTTCATTTTAAATAGCTGCTTCCAAAAAAAAATGGAAAATGAACCTGCATCTATCTCTCATGTTGGATGCATTGCATAAACATTCCTTCATGCAATTACCATTGTCCATTTCAGTGAGTAATTTTTTCAGCAGTGTGAATCATTCCTGTATCTCTGCAAGTACTCAAGACATTGATAAATCCTGACTTCAGGTCAGACATCGTTTTTGAAGTGAACCAAAAGAGGATGACAACTCAGAGTAAAGAAAACCTAATCTACTTTCAAAATTACAATTAATTTTAATTGGTTATGTCTTCTCTGACTGGAAGGAGCATCTTATGTTCTACCTCCTTACAAATTGTTATGGTATATCAAAAAGGCAAGTATATTTAATGTTCATTAGGCATCCTTCAGCAGAAACCGAAGAAATTCTATCACAAACCTCTGACCGTCAGGATTTACTGCTTCAGTGTATGCAGTTTCTCCCTCTAGCATTGACAATATATTCTCTTCCTAGACTCTACAAGGACATACCGTCCATCAAAGGTGTTGATGTGTTGCAGGTCTATATGCAGCTCACTATCCAATCAAATGAAAGAGAGAGACTAGACAAAAGATTCAGAGGAAGTCTATCAAAAATGAGTGTCAGTTCATTCTCTGATTAGGTAATGGCAATTATGATAATTATAGCAATCTACTACACGGAAATGTTAAAAAATTGCCAGCCTGCTGCAAAGTGTAGCACTTGCAAGTATCCACTTATGCAAAGCTTTGCCTGAACTTTTTGAATACTAACCATGTTCTTTCAGTTGTAAACAGCATAAGTTGGCCTGATAAGACTGTGACCTATTACATCTTATTAATATATGGAGAATTCTTGTAAGAAACATGCAACATCTGCAGACATACATGTCACTGGAATGTAAAGAGAACAGGCATTATCGAAAGTTTTACTCAAATTCACACACAATACTATGGCAACATTATTTCTGGATAACAGTTTAAATGCTGAGGTTGTTATACTATATAGACATTATATTATATAGGAAAATACATTGTGAATATTTTTTCTGTTTGCCTTCTGTATTATGTTCCCTGCTTTGCTAAACAAGAAGCCAAGCTCAAGCAATTTGAAAAAATATGGGAGCCAGGAGAAAAGGCCCAACTATGCCAGAAGACAAACTAAAAATCACTGAATATTGACATAAAAAAAAACAGCTAAAGAAAGTCCCACCAAGTGAAAATGGGAAGATACAAGCTAAGGAAGACTGGGATACAGAAGACACTATGTACAGAAGATAACTAGCTGTCAGAGAGAAGGCAGTCCCGGCCTTCAAGTTTTTTCACAGGTGTTTTTCACAGATGAAAGAGGTCTTCTTTTTCTGCTAGAGGATGAATTAAAGTCAAGGGAACAATAACAAGGAAGACTACACCACATACAAAATGAAATTTACAATGTGTCCAGAGATGGTGGCATTTCAGAAAGCACTGACTGGGAGACTAAGAGGGATCTTTCATGTGGTTAAAGCTTACAGCCCTCAGAAAAACACATTCTTCCTCGAGATGCAAAATGAGCAAGTCCAATTCTTTATAGATTTGTGCCTTTTGTACCCTACCCATTCTTATCCATCACACCAACACCACTTAAACCAAACACCCTCCAGTAGGCATATGGCTCGTTAGAAACAGAAGCATGCAAGCTGGCTGGCTAGTGGGCTTGTGCAGATTGGCCCACTGAGTATAAAAATGTATTGCTGCATTTTATATCTCTTTTCACTGGTGGAGGCACAACAGAGAATCTTGTCTCTTAACAGCTGCTAATAAAGCCTTTGTACACTGCTTTATTTTTTCTGCAGATACAGAAAGAGGAGCTAAAGCTGAGCTGAAAGATTGAAAAGAGCAAAGAAACACACTCTTTACTTTTCTAACCAGTAAACATAAAGAATACAAAGACAAACTATAACACATATGCCAGGTTTCAAAATTCCAAAAATGGCTGGCACTAATCTGTGCATGGTTCACTTATTTTGCTATTGCTTCCTGATATGTGAAGCTATGTGCTATGATCTAACATCTATTAATATGATGAAGAGGATCGACATATGATAAAACCAACTGGTTGCTTTTCAAATTTTGCAGCTATACGTTTTCTATGGTCATGCTACATGTTCCAGCTACTCTATGGAATTGTTCCTGCTCTCTGAAGCTTTAAAAACAGCAAAGACGTGCTTAATAATAACATATTCCACAGAACAGACAGTTCCACAGTTGTATCCCAACCTCTTAAAGTTGCATAAGGAATCAAAGCTGACTACAAGATATCTTGTACGCAGATTGTATCACAGACTTCTGGAATCACATAAGCTGCAAGGGCCTCCAGAGGTCCACTAGCCCAAAGGCCTGCCCAGAGCAGTCCTATTACAGCAGGTTGCTAAGGGCTGTGACCCACAGATTTTTTAAAATCTCCAGAAACGAAGATACATAATTTTTCATCCACTAGTATCACTAGTCTTCTCCACAGGGTTGCTCTCAATCCATTAATCCTCGTGTCTACAATGATATTGGTGATTTCCCAAAGTACATGCAGAACCTTGCACTTGGCTTTGTTAAGCTTCATTAGGTTTGTATGGGCCCACCTCTCAAGCCTGTCAAGGTCCCTCTGCATGGCATCCCTTCCCTCAAGTGTACCAGCTGCACCGCTCAGCTTTGCATTTATCTGCAACTTGCTGTAGGTACATTCAGTCCTGCTGTATACAACACTGATGAAGATATTAAACAGTATTGGTCCCACTACAGACCCTTTGTTACTGGTTTCACCTTGGACATTGAGCCATTGATAATAATTCTTTGGACATGGCCATCCAGTCAATTTCTCTTCCATCTAACAGTCCATCCACTAAACCCAACACTCTCCAGTTCAGTGTCAACAATGCTGGGGGGAACCATGTCAAAGGTCTTAGAGAAGTCCAGGCAGGTGAAATCCATAGCCCTTTCCTTGCCCACTGATGCACCCACTACATCATCAAAGGCTACTGGGCTACTCAGGCATGATTTGCCCTTTGTGAAACTGTGTTGGCTTTCTCTTTAACCTCTCAATCTTCCACATCCTTTGACATGTGTTCCAAGAAGATCTCTTTCATGATCTTAACAGGAATGGAGGTGAAGCTGTCAGGTTGGTAGTTACCACAGTTCTCCTTTTTACCCTTTTTAAAAATGGATGTGATGTTTCTCTTCTTCCAGTCACTGAGGACTTTGCCCAAGTGGTATGACTTTTCAAATATGACTAGGAGTGGCTTGGCAACTGCATCTGCCATTTCCCTCGGGACCCTGGGATGCATGTCATCAGGCCCCATGGACTTAAGTATGTTCATGTTCCTCAGGTGATCTCAAACCTGATTTTCTCCTACAATGGGAGGGCTTCCAGAGGATCCTGCTTCAATTAAGAGAGAGAGAGAGATACAGAGCCTGAATCAAAGAAGCAGTTTTAAATTAGTGACCTAAACTATTGATAGACAAATCTAGGAGTGTGATGCAACTATTTTTCTGTATTTTTTCTCTTAGATTTCAAGAGACTGTTATGCCAGCTGATTTGGCATTAAAATACTAGTGTAGTAAGAGTGCCTCTCTGCTTGAAGCACACAGATGTATAATGGCGCTCAGTCTCAAAGTTGATGAGGTGAAAGCTAGAGACATGACATATGACTTGCATTTATGTCCTGCTCCTGTTATACCAGCTAATAACATTACTTGCTGCCAGGCTGTCTACTACAGTGCTTTAATTAAGACCTCCTTCAGAATGTAGGAGTCATGCAAAATGAATGAGAACAGCAGGCCAAATTCAGAGATGATGTACATTAGAGTAATTTACACTTCAATTAAAGAGTGCAATTTGCATAATAAGAGGCTACAATAAAGAGCTGGTAGCAGGGATAGTAACCTAGATTTTACCTTAGGATTATTTACACTTCTCTGCTCTAACCCCATCTTGTCATGTATAAAGTACAGTGAATTATTCAAATGGCAACTTCTACTATCATCTTCCTTTACTAAGTCAACAAGCAACAGGCTTTAGAATCAATGTTTTTTTCTATGCATATCTAACAGAAGTAGGAAATTTTGTTGGTTGATTGGTTTTGGCAATATCATGCTAGAGGGGAACTCCGAAGGCCTTTAATTAATAACTGCACTTAGAATAAAAGAACCAGACCTGTGAGGACATAAAACTATAGTAAATAAGGCTCCAGTGGTAACAGCACAGAACTAGGTCTCATAATCTGGCACATGCCACCAGCAGACCTTTTGCCCTTTTAAGGTGTCATGCCTATCTGTAGAGACTTACCTCTGGGAAGATGATTAGATTGGCATTACTATACTACAGTTTGTATAAGTTTAAAAACTTTGAAGATACACCAAATTATATCTCCCAAAGGTTTGTATGAAGCTATTTTTCTGCAGAAAAGAAGGCTCTGAGGAGACCTTATTGTGGCCTTCCAGTATCTTAAGGGGGCCGACAAGAAAGCTGGTGAGAGGCTTTTTAGGATGTCGTATAGTGATAGGACTAGAGGGAATGGATTCAAACTAGAGATGCGTCGTTTCAGATTGGACATTAGGGGGAAGTTCTTCCCCATGAGGCTGGTGAGACACTGGCACAGGTTGCCCAGAGAGGTGGTGGAAGCCCCATCCCTGGAAGTTTTTAAGGCCAGGCTGGATGGGGCTCTCAGCAGCCGGATCTAGTGGGAGATGACCCTGCCCATGGCAGGGGGGTTGGAACTAGATGATTTTTAAGGTGCCTTCCAACGCTGACAATTCTATGATTCTATGATTTTATGATATAACCCCAGAAATTATTTGCAAGCTGGATATTTTGTGTCATGTTTGTGATTGATTATGTAAGGCTTGACAAAGGTCAGAAGAGAATTGCATAGTTACATCTGCTTTTAGACACCTCTTTAGCACATATCTTTTTATCTAGTTTCCATCCACTCTTGTTGGTACATAGATATGATTTATTCCATGTGTTTTTCTCTTTCCTTTTGCACATCATGATGCATTGCATCAACAGGAATTTACAGCATTTCCTGTATCAGCCAAGGCTTTGATGAGTTATGTTTCAGAGCAGCACGCAGTGTATATTATACAGTCAAGTACAGCCAAGATATCCCAAAAAGGGTTAAGACTTTGCAGCAGCCACTGGCCAGTGGTTCTTTAGGGTCTCCATTGATCCTTATCCCTATGCTTTGTTTCCAGAATCCAGGAGGTCAAGGAGGAACAAGGGATTGGTTCACTGTCTCTGTTCACCACAGGGAAACTTTCAAAATGCCATAAATTTTTTGAACTCCCAAAATTAACATTTTGAAAATGAGACTTAAGAGTGTTTGCAAAAGCAACAAAAATCTTTTCCAATCAAAAAAACCTTTTTGTGTTTCAGATAGCCAATGCTGAGCATTGGCACAATTGCTGAGCAATAGAGCACAAGTGTAATGAGGAATTTCACAGAAAAAAAATCCAGTTTAATTCCCTAGTTATGACAAATAAATAAAAGCAATTTTATAAAACAGATTCAAATTATGAAAGATACTACCAATAAGATTTGTCATTTATCTGGTTTTTTGTCTTGTCCCTTAATCCTGACAACAACATACTTCATCTTCATTCCTTACCATAAGCATTTTTCAGTGTGTCTTTTCCTTTATCTCTGGCACTCATCTTATTGTGCGTTGTGTTCTTAAAAGGGACAGACTTTCACTGTGCAAGTATTACATCTATAGTGAAAAGTCATCCAGCAAGTAAAAGAAGACACTTGCAGGAATAAAAGTGCAGAAGGGTTACTTTGCATGAATGAAGCTGCCTAGAATCAATCCTCATCCTCAACACGCTTTTATGGAAAGTACGTAGCAATAGTGTATTTTAATTCCTAAAATATTAATTTGATCCTTCTGTCCCATTACACACAAAAGGAACTACTGAAGGTAAAGACAGTCTGATTGATGTAACTGAGAGGATTTATATTTCCTCTGCCTTTATAACATCATTTGAGAATGTAGACGTTCTCACTTACTGCTCAGCATATCAATATAAAGCCTTCTCTATCCTTCACCTACTGAAGCAGCCAAGAAATATAGGATCATGGTGAAATATATATTTGGCAGCATCTCCAGTCTCCCCACTTGCTGTTCAGCACCACGAAACAGCGTGTTACTCCTGTGAGTTACTGGGGAAAATCAGGAAGGGAATTCCAGTCCGGAATAAAAGTTTACTTCTTCATCTGCTCTCAGGAGAGAAAAATTCAGATTCAGAAATTTTAATCTACAGCATTTTTGTAGATAGTATTTATCTAATTAGGTCATGTTCTTCATAACACCTTTTTAATTCTCAAAAAATTTAATGTAACTTTTATGTACCCCTGATATGTTAACACCTTTACTTAAAAAAAGCTCTCTTTCACTGTTCTTGGGTTAGGCTTTTTCTATATCTTTTTTCCTCCTGCTG
>NW_009705165.1:175632-183204 GCF_000703405.1 Apaloderma vittatum
GACATAGTTACAGGAACATAGAATTCTCAAAATCTGGATGTGACAATTCTCTTAGTTTGCATTGTTCATACATTCTCTATTTCTAATAGAGATTCTAATAATTGTATTCGAATAATTCCTTTGAGAATTTTTAGCAAGAGAAGAGAAATGTATTTCACTGGAAAACTGTAGCTTAAGCAAGAAAAAAGCAAGCAACAATTTGTTAATACCTAATTCTTTTAAGATACAGCTAATGCTGCATTTACTAAGTTAAGAGCTGCTACACATTTACAGTGGAGAAAATATAATTATCACAGTGCTAACTTGGGTGGACAGCCTACAATTTTTGACTATGTTAGATAGTATTAGTAAAAGAAGAAATTGCAAATGAAATGACATTTAGAGTCAAATGTAATAATTCCAGAGTAGCTTTAGACCTTTCCCTGCAAATACTTAAGTGGGCAGAATTCATAACAACTTCAATTACCAGTTCTAGCAAAAGTCTGTCTCATATTAATTTCCCTCTGCAGAAAAGCACATTTCACTCAGTGACAGATGAGAACTAGCAGGTCTTTTTCCTTCTGAGAAAAGTTTCATTTTGTTTTCAATATGTATTTCAATTGCATGTATGACTTAGTATATTTTTTCAGACAAAGCTTTTGAAAAGCTACAATGATACAAAGAAATGAAAAGCCAGTGGCTAACTAGCAAACTGCAGTGAAGAAAACTGCATTTTAGAAGTCAGTCCTGCACTCACTACGTCAGGTTCTTAGGCAATGTAAATACAAACTGCTCTTACCACAATTGTGCCAAAACATTTCACACAAACTGAAAATCTCGTGCTGGCTTTGTCAAAGAAGGCGCAGAATAGTTCATATTTTAAATGTGTCTTTAGTAAAGACTCAACTGCAGCAATATTCAAAGAATCCTTGAAAACCTCCAAAACAAATGTTGAGATATGTAAAATAAAATACAAGGCAGTAGATGACAGGAAAAACAGGTGACCTTTTATTCCCCCCCTCCCTTCTCATAAGTCACAAGTTATGCAGATGTGATTCATGCAGTGTAAGCCAAGAAAGTTCACATTTTTCAGTACTGTAATGATGGACATCTGTAAAAATTCTTTTAATGGAAATACATTTTAAGGGCATGAAAATTCTTCCAGAAATGTGCTTACCTCTTCCAGAGCAAGGTAAATTGGAATTTCCTTGACATTTCTTAGCACTTTCCTCAACTGACATTGGACAAGAATGTGGATGTTCACACTTCTTCCCAGTCCACCCTTCTTTACAGTCACACCTTCCACAATTACACTGTCCATGACCTTTACAATGAATAGAATTAAAGATTAGCCTCCATACTGATGAGAGGTATTAAATTCTCATGATTAGATGAACTTTATCAAAGTTGTAGTTTGGCAAAAAATACAATCAATTCACTGTACCTACTTTTTTTTTCTGAAAATAGCACTGGTCTATCACTCCATTTGAGCTGTATCTCCTTTTAATATTTTTTCTTAAGGGATGTTTTTGCCACTTAGCACGTGCTGCTCTTTCAAGACTAGAGTAGAGGTTAAAATACACGTTTTACCACTGTCTATAAAACTGGGGCAATACTTAATTTACCTTTATATTCTTTTCCTACCACAGTTGCAGCATGTTTTCTAATGTATCAGTATCATCTTTCATCTACTTGCAGTCCATGTGACCCACTAGATACAAGCAGTATCACACCAATTCCAAGTCTCAAGACAGTGTCTTCTACTAAATAGTGATGTGGAGATAATAAAGTACTGGACATAATTCTCTTTTCAATAACTCAGCTAGATGTGGTTTTGGTGTCTCACTAGCTAACTTGACTCTTCCTTACCATCTCTGAACACAGTAACATAAATACAACTTTCACTGTGCAAGTTGATTTGAGGAAAAGCAATTGAATTCCACAGAAGCTTTTCTGGAGAGTTTCTTAAATAAATGTGACAGCCAAGAAGTTAGGGATGAATCCTTCCTGGAAAGCAAACAATTTATTTCCTCTCTATGATTGCTAACATATCCAGACCAAGAAATGCTAAGCTAATTGCCCACCTCCCTTCCTTCCTCATGAGCCCAATGCTCTTTGCATAAAGCAGTGGGATTCTAGCAATTAAAAATGTTTCTTGCACTGGATGAGGAAAGCTTGAGTATTAGCAAAAACATTCTGTGCTGCAAAAATCACATATTATTTTCATGATCTCCAACAGAAGGTTAGACCTTCTCTCAGAATTTTCACATAGTCATCCTTCACTAGACACAAGGCCCCAAAGCATTGCTCTGATGTCCACTTGTCTATCAAGGTTCTTCTTGAAAACCATAGCAACAGAGATTTTATATCTCTTTCTAACTGTACTTGCATTTTAATAGTAGCTGTTATTATGTTTAGAAAACACGCATTTATTGGTTCACAAGGAGAAAACGGGAGGGAACAAGCATTCGATACGTTATACGAGTAGTTCCCAGAATGCAAGTCTTAATAATTTCACAAGAATACCTTTTATTTACGTTAGTTATTTTTCCTTCAAAGGCATTAAAACCTTCCCTTTGTTTAGAGGGTAGATTCAGATTAGATATTAGGAAGAAATATTTTATGATGAGGGTACTAAGGCACAGGAACAGGTTGCCCAGAGAACGTATGGAAGCCCCCCCCCCTCGGAGTGTTCAAGGCCAGGCTGGATGGGGCTTTGAGCAACCTGGTCTAGAGGGAGGTACCCCTGCCCATGGCAGGGGGGTTGGAACTAGATGATCTTTAAGGCCCTTCTAACCTAAACCACTCTATGATTCTGTCCCTTGTTTTTATGTGTACCTGCTAAAAGCCTGCGAGTAGGACATGTGCTCCCTGATGCAGAGGGTGATGTTCTTTCATACAGTATTTTCTTTATTAGTAAAGGAGCTAATGGGATGTGTGAATGTAGGAATTTTCTTAGGATGACTCCTTTCTATATCAAGTCATGAAAGCTATACTGTCTTTAAAGGAAGAAAATCATTTTAATGTTGTGAACACCTCCGAAAGAAAATCATTCATTAACATACTGAATCGCACTTCAGAAGTTTAAAGAAATCATCCAGTTGCCAATATGAGGTTCTACAAATTGACAATGACCCAGAGTCTTATGAAGCTTCT
This sequence comes from Apaloderma vittatum, assembly GCF_000703405.1. NCBI lineage: Eukaryota > Metazoa > Chordata > Aves > Trogoniformes > Trogonidae > Apaloderma > Apaloderma vittatum. The sequence continues at coordinate 178,768 of NW_009705165.1, forward strand.
GGAAGGAGCTGCTGTTGTGTGATGTTACATCCTCACAACAGGGCTGTCAATTCCCGTTACTTGTTGTTTATGAAATAAACACAGCACTTCATTCAGTTACAGTAAAACTCTTTACACGTAAACATGATTTCCTATTATTTCAATCTGCTACTCAGGACAATCTGATTTCCTGTCTCCACCTATTAGACAGACGGAATAAAACACAAAAAATTTTGTATCAGCTCCATCTGATGTAGGCTTTAAGGGAGATGGATTATATTCCCTAATCTGATTAATCCCATTTAGATCCACCCTAAATCAATTTACAAATAATTGTGAGAAAAAATAGGGTATTTTGGAGACACACCTAACACGTGCACACTTTGTGCACTAAGTAAATTTATTTTGCATAAAAAACCACAACTGCCTATTTATAATTCTACTAGTAAACATTTTATTTAATTGCAGATTCTGTTTACCACAATAAATCAAAATTAATACTTGTGATCTTGTCCATTTCTGAAACAAAACTAAACAGCAGAACTATAAGACATTGTTCACACTGCTTCACATGAAAACATATTTTTTGCACCATCTACTTGAAGAATGCCTACTCAGATGGCTGGCTAGGACTAAATTAGGCTTTTCTAAAATATAATGGGAAGGGATAAGAATAAGAAGTAGTACTAACATTTTTGTTGATTAGATAGTATCGGGTTGACAGTTGGACTAGATGATCTTAGAGGTCCTTTCCAACCTTAATGGTTCTATGGTCTCTCCCTGTTACAGACAACTCCTATGATCTTTCTATGATGGATCTCTCAGTCTAATAATAAGAGAAGAATATACATCATTCTTTTCCTTGATGTGACAGCAATCTTGCTATTATTAATTAGGCGGGATCAGATTTCTACAGGATGCATTAGAGCTGACAACTTGTAATCTGTCAAGTCACTGCAAAACCACCCTCATTTTGTTTGGTAAAGTTTCTGTGTGTATAAACTGCATGCTGTGTTTTGATCAAAATTCTTCTCTCCTGCTCAGTATTACCATCTTTATCAGCAGCTATACAAAATCGTATGCCAAGTCTCACTCAAAATCTCAACTTTTGTTAGTTAAAACATGAAGCATCAGTCTAAATACAATGCAAATCTCAGATGGCTGGATGGACCTTAACTAATTAGAGTATAATATTCTGAAGTACAAGTAGAAGAAAAAAGGAAAGTGAAAGTGTCTAAGATGTGCAGTCAGTGATGTGTAGCCGGATCACGCTTTCCTATTTTCCACATAGTGATCCTCTACTTATTGTCAGGTCAATTAGTATTCTCAGGGTACTCTTTTTCATTAACTCATTAATTCACTTTTCCTTGATTTTCTTCCTCTGGCTTGTCCTCTCCCTGCCAAGTAACATGACATAACAGATTCTCTAAATTAGGATATATATATATTTTAAAGTTTCAACTATTCTCCAATTTATAGAATCATAGAAAAAATAGAATGTCCAGGGTTGGAAGGGACCTCTAGAGGTCATCTAGTCCAACTTCCCTGCAAGGCAGGATCACCTAGGGCAGGCCACACAGGAACACATCCAGTTGGGTTTTGAAAGTCTCCAGGAAAGGGGACATTAGGTTAGACGAAAGAGATCTTAAGTTACACTCAACACAAGAGTTTTAGAAGGGAGATGAGCACCTAAAGTAATTAATATTGACATGATGTTATTAAAAGGCATAGAAAAAAAGGCATTTCTTTAGAATTTGAATTTTTTTTTCTTCAGAAGTGTCTTTTAATTTAAAAAGTCCAGTCTCAAAAGAAAACAACTAAAGCTTGTTATATTTTCTGCTAGGAAAATTAGAACTGGAGCACTAAGGAAGAGCAAGATTAGATTAATTGGATGCTTTTCTTATAAAACTACACATAAGTTTCTTTCATACATATTCCTTACCTGAACAGAAGTCATCGGAGTATCTGTCATATACTGCTTTGCAGTTTCTTTCATCGCACTCGCAAGTATCTCCATGAATATCTCCCCAGTCGCCAGTTGGATCCACATCATGGCACGTGCATTCCCCACATACACATGTGCCTAGGAAAGAGGAAAAAAAAATAAAGAGAGTCAGAGGTAGAAGATTAACTGAGCAATTTAGAGTAATGGAAGTTTGATTACAGGAATTTACTCTTGTGAATTTTCTGCTCTTACAGGAGTGCAGTTTCAAAACTGCAAGTGTTAATCACGAGCATATGCTCATCTTCTGTGATTTAAAACCTCCTATGATTATTTAGAAGTAATACTTTATACAAACAAGTTGGCTTCCTGTTTAAGTTTCTTTTTGCTGTTGAGCCTTGTTAGGAATCAATAGAAAAATGTGCACAGAACAGTTGTAAATCTTTGACATGGACAGTAATTTGCCATGACACTAAGGACAATGAAAATCAATGCTGTTTAAATGACATGTGCTTGGGCACAGTGGATAACTAACGATTGTTAAAGAATAAACATTCAAACTAGAAGAGAATCCAAATTCTAATCCAACGGAAAATGTCTAGGAGGTCATTCTTTACCTAAGAACATCAGCACAGACCTACATGAAAATACAGTTGTTTACAACAAGAAGGGAAATATGGAATTTTTCCAAGATACTAATTTGCCACAATCTTACTGATGTACAGAGAACGTACTTTCTCAGGAGAAGTCAGAACAAAAGACAGTTGCCTTACGCAGAAATCTAAATATGCTTCAGGTCCATACACTCACTAGATTTTCTGAGATGCCAGTGGGCACAGAGCAGCCGCCTAACCTTACAGATGCATGCAGCTCATTTCTTGAAGAGTAGTTTCACCTTCTACTACTCCACCAAAACCTTTGTCCTCTTATTCAGATTATTCTGAACAATATAATGTGTTTGAGGACAACAGAACAAGGTGACTAAAGAGTATATATAGATGTGAGCACCTTCTCTAAAAGAGAAGATCTACACAACCACGCATGCATGACAGTTACAGAAGCAGAAAAAGCTGCTGTCTTGCTTAGTGCTAAAGCCTCCAAGACAGTCCTCAAGAAATTTGTACAATTTTTGATACTTTCACAATTCAGTGACACTACCAAAAGAGAACCAAGAAAAAAAACAACAAACAAACAAACGAACAGAAACAGAAAATGAGCAAATTACTCTGGAGAGTGATTAATTCTCCCAGAAACAACTTCAAAGTGAATTTGGATCGTCTGTCCTGGATATTGGAATGCGAATCACTATCCCACCAAAGCTTGAAAAGATGTAAAGGTTCACATCTGGTCTCAGCTGCTTGACTAGACAGCTGTTGGAAAGATACAGAGAGTTTCTCTTTCTCAGCACTGAAGGAGGCTGGGGAGCAAAGTTAGTCTTGCCATTTAATTTTTAGAAGGCTCAAGAATGACAAGATGAACGGAACCTTTATCACAAGACATGTAAGCACAGAAAACTGGGTAAATAGGACTAAAGAGAGTAGAAATAAATGTCTTGGAAAGCAACTTGCTGTAGTCAAAAGCCTACAAAATTTTTATGTGGAAAAAATCACAGATTCATGAAAGGCTAAAAATAGAGAAGTATCCCATGAACCTTTGTATAGGAGTTTGTAGCTATTCAGAGTATCAGCTATATTTATCCTCATTTCCTCTGATTATAATGTAAATTTGCACAATAAAATTTCCAATTTGAATAAAATTTTCTTTGACAAGAAATTACTTCCTTCATGTAAACAGAGCATCTGATCTGAGGCTAGTTCAATATTCACTATTACCAGAATCACAGAAAATTTTTTACTGCTGAAGTCCCATGACTAAATGATCCTACATTATCTCTGTATTTGCGACAATCTTTGAGGAGACAAACTCTCAAGAAGAGAGTTTTCTAAATGCTCTCATAAACAAGAATTAGTTGTTCATGCTATAGCAGGATTTGTCAGCAGAGATGTTTCTGAGAGAGGTATCTATGTGTCTTACACTTATGTTCTACTGTAAATATTCTGGACTATTGTAAAAAAAACACTATTTTTTTCCCTCTCTCATCTATGAAGCCAAACATAACATCTAGTGAAAAGCAAGCTTATTTTGTTCTGTTTTTTCCAAAACTGAAAAATTAAACAAAAGAATAAGGTAAAATTCAAATTCCAGGACTTTGTGCGAATAAAATGCCTTATAGTTAGAAATATTGTGTGAATTCTGGCTTTCCAGCTCTTTAGGCATTCCACAACTTTGTTGCTGAACAATTCCTAGTTCTTTTTCAAGTTGAAGTGGAAACTAAAAGGTTTGTGGTTTCATTTTCCTTATTCAGTTGTGAGTCCTTAGTCTTTAAGAGCGAATTGACATACAGTCCTGTCGGCCTTTCAGCACCAATCCATTCAAAGTGAAAAGTCTGCTAATGTTTTAATTTGCAGGATAGGTTTTTCACTAAAGAAGAATCACAGAATCACAGAATGTCAGGG
>NW_009705166.1:0-40396 GCF_000703405.1 Apaloderma vittatum
ATATATATATATATAAAAGCTATAAAATCATGACTACTTTATCTTTTTTTATTTTGAGAATACATTGGAACTATTTGTATTCATTTACAAGAAACTGAAAACAGTCCTCTGTGTGTGTGCTTTTATGTACATGTGTTTCAGTAGGTGTTTCTGCATGAATGTGGAGACAATCAGGATGAACCAAGTAAGAGAGTCGACTTTGGAGTTTCTTATCAATACAGCCCACAAACATTTTATGTTTCATCGGATAGTGAGTTCATTTATCTTTTTCTGATTCCAGTGAATATGTAGTGTCTTGTATGCCGAATACTTTTCCCTTACTATGCAATTTCACCATTTCCGGGGAACAGAGCTACTGTAGAAAATGACCATGCTTGGGAAGGGGAAAAGTGGGGAAAGTCCTACAGGAGTGCTCAATGCTGAGAAACAGCAGATAACTGAGAAAATGTTCAGTGAAGACAGCACACGGGGAGCAGATAGCTGTTGTAATGTCCTCATAGTCTTGTGTTACAATGCAAAGTCTGTACATGAATTGACAGAACTAAGTCTTCTAGCCCGGCTGATGACCATCTCCAGTAGATCCTATGGTAGATAAAGCATTTGTTACCTGAGAAGTCATGTCTAGAAATGAGCATTTTTTTTTTCTGTTGTGGATGTCTAGATAACTTGTTAGCATCCTGGAGTCTGGAAGACTGAACTGATTGATTTAAAAGTCAGTAAAAATATATGAATGATTATGTTCGGTTTAAAACAATTTTAGTAAAAAAGGAAAGTAAATATTTCTGTTGGGAACAACAGTACTTGCTTTTTATACAACATGCTATAAAAGATATATTTCATATCTACTCTGGAATCTTGTAGCAAAAAATACTGATTACTGAATTACAGGGAAGTTATAGTAGATTGGTACCGGCGTAAGCGAGGTCAGAAACTGGTCACAGGATTTTCTAAAATGTTGCATTTAGTAATCTGTTAGTTAATGAGTGTATTAGATTGTTGTCTCTGTAGCAGGAACTGTATCCACTTCTCTGTTTGCAGGACACCCAGAACAGTATGGCCTGAACTGAGGGGTTCAGAGCCATGACTATTCAGTGCTGCAGCGGCATATTATCAATTAAAGGCTGTTTCCTTGGTCATACAGGCATCATGCCCTCACAGCTGACTAACACCATGGCTGGGCTTCTAACCTCAGGAGTGCTGAGGGCTTTCCTGTTCCTCATTAACTGTGAATAATTTAAGTTGCTGACAGCTATCATAATTTAGAGGGATGAACCCAGGTCACACCAAAGCAAACACTGAGAGAGTTCGAGGAAACCTTTGCAGATGCTCTCTGAAAGCTTAACTGGATTTAATGTGTAGAAGGAGTGACAGTATTTTATATTTAATATTAGCTTCATGTCTTTCTGTTGTGATTATGCAAATGCTCTTTTGTATCAAAACATCATTACACTTTTAATCATATATATGATGTTATTCAACAAAATGAATAATGCCAGGGCTGCAAGATGTTTCATCCATAAGGAAAAAAATCTGGAGAGAAAGCTTGGTTGGGCAGGAGAAGAACATTGCACGTAGTTCCAAGTTGTCTGCATGACTGATTTTTGAGTCAGATTCCTTTTTATTTTGTCCTGCCTCTCAGTGGATACTATGGGAGAGCTCATGGGAGGCTTTTTGATGATAACTTTATCCTATGGCAGATGCAGCTAAGAAGCATTTCGTACTGAGCAGCGTTGGCCTGTTGGGCAAACAGCCTGATCGTGTTTCTGGGCTCAGCCTCTCCTGAGACACAACGATTTGCTAGTATCTGCTTCCTAGCATCTGTGGGCCCAGGATGTTTGATGAGTTTATAATGATTTTTGTAAGATGTAGAAGAGGAAATGCAGAAAGGAAGTAATAAAAAGATATATAAATACATGTGAGAGCCTCTTAATCTTTTACTTCCCTGCCTTCATAGATTCAGTCACAGCATGTGATAACCTCCTTTGACTTAAACCATAGACTGGGGAAATTTTGAGCTGCTACAATAAAGGAGACATATGCCAAGGGACATGTAAACACCTAGCCAGAGAGCGAAGTATTCTACTGGAAAGTGTCTGCTACAATGATTGCCTTTAATTGGAATATAAAAACTAGATTGTTTTATCCTTGAATTTTAGGGATAAACCCTCTGCAAAATATTTAATTTAAAAATCATTTGATAAAGTATGTTAACAGCAGAATAGCACATTAGCATCACATTTTTAATTCCTCAGATAAAATTAAAGGGAATTCATGGAATCATAGAATGACTTGAGTTGGAAGGGACCTTAAAATCATCTAGTTCCAACTAAATTCATATGTTTTGAGGCCAAGACAACAAAACAACTGTAGTTTTAATAACTGATTTGATATTGTTAATGTAACATTTTTCTCCATGTTTTGATCTACCATGTAAAATTGTACTAGAGAATAAAGACAGCAGAAATATGAAAGTAAAATAGCTGGTTTTAACAGATGGAAAGAAGAAGATGAGCGAGTTGGGCAGTCCCAGTTCACCACTCTATCACTGCAGGCTTAGTCCGTGAAAGTAAAAATTTTCCTGGTTATAGCAGCCGCCACATAGCAGTTACTGAGATTTAGGGCTGTTTTATTGTGATTCTTTTTTAGGAACGCATTGGAGCTTTTCAGTCAGCAATGGTACTATATATTTTGGTGGTATAGCCTCAACCCGTGATAAAACTGACAGTGGAAATCTGTCTGGCATTGTCCTATGAATAAATACAAACCAAAACAATATGGCTAGAGGCTCAGCTGAAGGAAATTGCTATCTGGCAAAAGAAGTGCACATAACATGAAAGGGCAGTATTAGTCTTTCCTGTAGTTCTTAATAAATGAGCTCTGGGATGTACAGGGAATAGTTATGTGGTTAGAAATATAACTAAAGTTTAAAGCACCTCCATGAATAAAAGTTAAAGCTGTGCTATAGAGATATTTATGTCAAAATATTCATTATCTGAGATTACACAGAAACTTGCCAGTCATGTGAAAATTCTTGGGACTTAGGAAAATTTTTTAGGTCACTGCATGCTTAAAATTCATATCAAGATCACATTACTTGTGTCTATTACTCATTATACAAGATCTCTACAGGGAAAAATGCACATCTTAAATCTTATTTCAGCATATATGCATATTGGTACATACTTCTTAAAAAACAGTTAATAGACTTATTCTTTATTATCTGCTCATGGTTTCATTGCTGACAAATAATTCCAAAAATAATGATCAAAAGCAGTTCAAGTAGTCTGTTCATGGTTTTGATTTTTTTTTAATTTTTGTTGGGTTTTTTTTTTATTTTCCCAGCTAAATATATATTCAGGTTGGTTGTCTGTATTACAAAAAAATGAACCTGTCTGGAAAATGTACACCTACAAATACTTCATTGTCTCAGAAAGGGCTTATCTACATTTGTAGTGCATATATTCTCTAATGAGTATTTAGCTCTGTGGTTTCAGCCACACAAAAGGGTCAGCCTGCACTGCCCATGAAAATAAAAGCACAAGGTAGAGTTTTTCCCTTGACTTAGCTGTGTTTGTATCCAGCACAGGGTGTGTGAACATATTTAGATTGTTCCTCATATGATACAATGTGCTATTCTTCTGAGGGTCTCTAGGAGATTTTTTTTAACTCAGCTTATTATGAAGTATTTTTTTTTCACTGCAGTACAATCTTTCATTCATTCTTCTGTAACATTTTGCCATAGCTGACAGATGCTCTGTGATTGTGAGCTTAATTAATAAAAACGTTGCCCTAAAATAGCATCCAAAAGTGACTTGCTCTCCCTTTGCTTGCTGTATTACATGCTTTGCTACATTTTCTCATTGCATTTAAAGTATTTATCTTCTTTGTAAAAGTATGTATGACAAAATCATTTCTGACATAAGAAGATGATGTAGGTGCAAGGGTCCATTCAGAAAAAAACCCCAGTATATTGTTGCTTATTTTAGAAAGGTTTGAGCTTTTGTGGGTTTTCATTGCAGTCCTATTTGAGGAAAAAAGCTTCTCTACTGCCAGCTTCCATAAATTTTTGATGGATCTTTGGGGTAGGCAATCCCAGAACTTCTGTCCTAAAAATGCTGAACCTATATTTACTGGGTGCCACGGGAGTTTTTTTATTATCAATCTGAGCTGTCTCATTTGCCTTGAGGGTAGACACTATGCTAATATTTGTAACTTACTTAGAAGTGATGAGTTGTCCTTTCTTTCACTTAGTCATGGAACAAAAAATTGCCTTTCCTTATCTTCCAAATTTACTTTCTCTTTTTTGTATAGCTGGAGATTTACTTTTGTCCCAGGTTCCTTTACACAGGATCATCTGAAATGAGGTGGTCAGGTGTATTTACACTTGACTGTTGCAAGAAACGGTATTTTAGCAAACCCAGTGGGCCAGTTTACTCCTTTTCTTCTTGTGAATCCTTCAGAAAATTCCATGTCCTTTCAATGACCTCCCAAAGGCACAGCATGCAGATAATGTGCACCTCAAGCAACATCTGTTAGAAGACATCAGAAAATTCACTTCTTTCTGCCTTCCCAAGGATTGTCCAGGCAGTCCAAAGACTTCTCTCAGGGCAAAAATGCAAGAAGAACAGCTGTGTTATTCAGTATCAGAGCTGCTGTTCTTCCCAGATGGGTGCACAAGAGAAGATACGGAGGATTTATTCCTTTCTGAAGCTTAATGCAGCTTCAGAGAAGCCAGGCACCATATGACCCATAATTGCTCCTTGAAATATATATGTAATGTAAATTCCAAAGAAGATGCAACATTTTTATTTGAAATGTTCATGTGTGTCTCCTGAAACATTTAAAAGCAACAAACAATACAAATTTGCATTAAAAGAAAAGAAGAAGTAAACATTAGGATGATTTCATTATCAATGCATCTTTCAGCACAAATTTATTGATTAATTGTAATGACTAGCAAGTCGACAAGTCAGCCTTGGCCTCAGGTTTGTCACAGTTCTTTAAAAAAGGAGGCATCTTTCCTATTCATCTATGAATTTTTTCAGGTGATTAAAAATTTCTTCATGGGACTTTCCATTTTATCTCACTGTATGTAATAGTCATCTTTTCTGCTTCAGAGGTTTGGAAGAGGCTGTAAAACTGAGCAGAGATGACCTTGCCACACTGAAAATACACAAAACAGCCAATTGGTGCCTAAGTTTTTAAAAATTGATCGTGTTCCATTATTTAAGTAATTGCTCTTAACAGAGTAGCATGAGAAAGCTATTTCTTGAGTAGACATCAGTGTGGTAGTATTGCTGTAGTTGTGAAGAATTTTATCCTGTTTTTGTAGTATCTCAGCATTTCACATGCCCTCAAACCTCTCCAAATAGCTATTGGTTTATCCACTCAAGAATAACAGGCAAAGTTTTACTATGTTTCATTCAGAAGAACTGGTAAAACAGAAATTCATAAAAATACAAAGATTGCTCTAAGGTGAGCTAGGAGTATGATCTCTCCTGGGTGTTCTGACAGGTCTTGGCAGGGACAAAACACGCATGAATATATAATACCTAGGTTCCAAAATTGCTTTGTATGAAGAATGAGTGTAGCTAAAAATTATTTGTTTATTATCTCTGTTTTATATGCTTCTCATAGTAGGGGACAATAATATTTTGCCTAAACAGAGTAATCATAGTTACTTTTTCTAATATATCACTGACAGATTAAAGGTCTGTGAACATCCAATGAAGTCTCAGTAATTATTACAATGAAATCTAACTTGTCAAACTTTTGGGTGTTCCATAATTACACATTAGTTTCTAGAAAGGAAGGAGGTACCTATTGGCAATTTTATTTACAGAAAGAGAATAATTTCAGACAGTATATGAAAAAAATCTCTTGTGAAGAATTTTCTAGGTAGGAAATTCATGAATTGAAATCAGCTGGATTGCAAGTCCAAGTCCACCATCCTGCTTGATAGTGTTACTGAAGATTTCCTTCCAGCCTAAAGGAGCTCTGTCCATTTCTGCCTCTTCTCTTGAACAAAGTTTTCTGTAAGAACTACAGAAGAGATAATACCTTTGGTACTTAAACTCAAGTAGTTTTTCCTTGAGTGGATTCTGAATCTTCTACATGTCTCAGAGGTGGCATAAAATAGTAATTTTTGTAGCTCTGTCAGTTGGATTGCTTCATGTCTCATGAGACTATGCTTCTATGTGAGTGTTTTTTCTATGCTTTTTTTTTAATCAATAGAACAATAAGAACAGTGGGTTATAATTGATGCTTATGTCCTGAAGACTTCATTCAAAATCAGGACTGTATTTTTCATATTTTAAAAAAAGCAAACTGATGCCTCAAAAATCTTAGAACTAAGGTTTGTCTCTGAATACACATCACCACCGTATACAAATACTTTTAAATGCCTACCATATAATTTCGAAACAGAGTAGAAACTTAAAATTTAATTGAAATTATATCCTTTTGGGTAAATATTAATTTTTATATGAATTTTCTATTATTGCAATGATATTTTTTAAGCATTACTTTTATGAAAATCTCTTTCAACCTATACATTACTGTTTAAAACTTCTCTTACTTCTCTCATAATACTATATACATTTGAGAATAAAGAATGTTCTTTTTAATTCTCATTTATGTTGCTACACCTTTAATATAGTTCAGGCATGACATTTTAATCATCTGATAGAACGTAAGATTTATTTTTTATTGTAGTATTATTCGTCAGCAAATTGACTAAATCCTTTTTTGACCTTTCTTTTAAAATTTTTTTTAGTATTTCAGGAGCTTTAAAGAGTTACAGTTCATCATCCTGATCTTCCAAGATCAGATTCATCTGACCTTTACTCTGTGTCTAACATTACTGTAATACTTTGATTCAAAAAATCCCACATTGTCAAATACTGTTTTTCTTCCCTTTTCAGTCAAACGTATATCTGCAAACTATATTGATAAGGAAGCAAAGGTCTTTCCACAGAATTAATCTGTTCATATTCATACTGTTATTACATTAAGATGCTCCCATGCAATAGTTCTCTATTCTGATTATGCAGAGTGAAGTGAGGTTTGAAATAGCTCTGTCCTGAAATAACCTGAGATCTAGAAGTTGCTTGGTCTTATCTTACATTGGTAAGGCTGGCTGACATTAGATTGCTCATGTTAATTTTTCAGATTACTCACCACGGTTAAATTTCTTGATGGTTTTACAGAGGATAATGAATTCTGTCAGACAGCATTTTGATGAATCTTCAGCTGAAAACTACAGTCTACTGGCATAACAGTGAAGTCCATTCATAGGTGACTACAGTCACCACTTCTCTTACCTGTTGCAGTAACTTTGGGTGAATCTGCACACAGCAGTATCTATGATGAGCCGACATTGTTAGCCAGTAACCTCCTTGCGAGCATTACTGCAGTTCTCATTCTGCATTACAGTTTTATTCAGTGTGCAGGAAAACAACCTTTGGTTCCAGGTCAGGATAAAAAATACCTTTTCTAACTCCTCTCCTCTGACTGATTATCTATAGCCACACTTTTGAAGAGTTTTGGTAGAACAGTCACATTATTATTCATCTTTTGATGAAATGCAAAAAAGAGTGTTTGGTCCTCCATGGCCTCTTGCTCTTTCTCACACAGCCTCAAGCTGTCAAAGCCATGAGTTCCCAAGCATGGGAAGGGGAAAGTCAGGCTGTTGCTGTATATTGAGCCTGAAATCCAGTAGATGAAGTCGTTTAGGGTGCTAAAATAAAATAATGTCCAAATTCAGGCTAAACAGGTACATAGCTCAGCCTAGCTCAGTATTGTGCATGATGAGGAGTGGATCTGCACTCAGTGAGTTTAGGAATCTTCAGTCACCAAAGAAAATTTTTGGGATGAAGTTTTGGGTGGAAATACGTCCACTGTGCTCAAGTCTCATTTTAAATGCACATTTTCATGGGACAGGAAAACTCCGGAAGCCACTCCAGCTCTATTACTGTGCGTGTACAATTACACATTAAATTGTTCTACTCGCAAGTCAGGAACACGTATGACCAATTAACTCACTTGAATTGGGCGAATGACAAACAGTGGAACAGGCTTATTAGGGATTTCTGAGAATGATTATTGTGATTGTCCTCCGAGCCCTCTACATCTGAAGATCTTTGAAATAGAGAGCTGCAGCATGCCCAGGTTTGTTCCCAGATGTCCTTAAGGTGTACCTTGGCGTTGCTATTTCTGCAGGTGAGATGAGATCCCTCCTCCCTTCCCTTCTCTTGCAGAAGCTAACTTTCTGTGGTAAAAAGGGTTTATCCAGATAGTGGCTGGGTGCGGTGGCAGCCCAAATGAATCTGATTATGGTCTGCTCTCTCCACATTCCCTTGCCAGGCCTATCTGTTTCTAGATGTTGTTGACTCTGGTATTCATATAAAACATGTTAAATCTAGAGTGGGAAAGGGTTAACCACAGAAGGCCATTTCAGTTCACTTGTAACCTTAGTGCAGCAGCAGTGTGTAGAGCTCATTGCTTGCAGACATGGGCTTAAAATTTACTCAAGGGAAAGCCTGGGCATTGTTTAAAAAACAACTACAAATCATCTGCTTTGTTTTAAAAGCAGGATTGCTGATTTTTTTAATTCTTTGAAATTCAACCTGATGGTTCCCGGAATTACATGCAAATGAATTCCACTGTGGTTTAGTATCATCAGTGGGAAGAGGAGTGTGAAGCTGAGCAAATCTCTTGCCATCTGGAATGTAACCCAAGCACCTGATAGTTCCATTCTGAGTCCCCTCAGGAAGCTTACAATTATATAAAATGTTTAATCAAAGCTGTTATGCCAAGTATAACTGCAAAGCTGACATCAACATAGGAAAAGAAAGTTAAATGACTCCACATGAGCTGCTCTTTTGACTAGAATTTTTAAAAGATGGGAAGAAGAGATAATCCCAACTTTGATTCCTTTATTAAAATCACACTTCTACTAAATGTTGTCCTTTTGCTACTCTACATTATTATTGTCACTTATGTTAATTACAGAATTAATGCCTATAGATATATGGCTCTATATCATGAAGACTGGATATTTATTCAGTTGTTTACAAGAGTTCAAATTTCTCTATTCTAACAGTTAAGCCTGCAGAGTTAACTTAAACCCAACTGTCTTAAAGTGCATATTTTTAGTTTTTCATTTCCATTCTTAAACAGAAAAGACTGTAATATTAGAAACAGTAATTTAAAAATGAACACTTCTATGGAGCAATCTTCATGTAATGTGTATTTTTCGTAGAAAATTGATACTTGGATGTTACAAATATTTTATCATATTGGAGGCTGAGAAAAAAATCCCACTTCATGACAAAATTCTATGTATATTTCTATTTAGAAGTATTTTAAAAAATATTTAATTGGAATTAATGTCTACTTAGGGTGAATTTGTATTCATAAAACTGTTGGAATGCAGGCTTCTCATGTTTAGGGGTATAATCTTTTTCATAATGGCCTGGATAAGTCTGCAAAAGCAAATGATACTTTGAATAGATTTAGTTAGAAAATTGTTTGCTGAAACAATCGTCCAATAAAAATCAGTTTTAAATGGATTTACTAGAAAGAACCAACTTCAAAGTACTTTTAAAAGATCACTTATGTTAAAAAATAATGTAATTCTAGATTTCCAAAGAAAAATATAAATTAGTTATAAAAATATTGACATAAGAGAAGTGATCTTCTGGATTATTTTTCTTTTTGGAATAGAATTCTGTGAAGCTTGTAACTTCAAAATATGTTAAGACACAGTTGAGGAAATTAAAAAATACTACTAAACTAAAACTTTCTGCTACACTGAAAATGCTTCAAGAAGAGTCTGAATCTGTTAAAATAATTGTAAAATATAATCATAGAATCATAGAATGGCCTAGGCTGGAAGGGACCTTAGCGATCATTTTAATCCAGCCTCCCTGTTGCCAGGGATGCCACCTCTCGACTATATATATGTCTTCTGCATTTTCCTTATTCTTCCTCACCACCTTAATCTTGCGGTGCCAAAGGCTTGATCCTCCAACGTAAGAGATTGAAAATGCTGAAAATCATGTATATTCAGTAGTATAGATAGTTTTCAGCTAGGCTATTCAATGAACCTATTATTTATATAGCTGTATATATAATTGTCTTTATGCAAATTTAAAATAGTAATAAATCTTAAGTGTCCCATAAAATGGGTGTATTATACTATCAGCTAAATCTTTAGAGGCAGTATTATATCTAGCAATTGTTAAAATATGTCTAGTTGTCATATTCCGATTCAGGAAAAACAAATCTTATTTCATTGTAACACACTCTGGCATTGACGGTGGTTTTAAAAACATGAGAAAGGAATGCAGATCTCATGGTCTCAAACTCACTAAGGGAGCTGTAGATTCCTTAAAGCTAAAGCTTTATTATGCTAATGATCTTAATAGCCCACTTTGACTGTTTGATGAATATCAGGACAGTACTTAAAGGACCTAGTTAGAAATAAATCCATAATCCTAAAGGTCCCACAGGAAAGGAGCAGATTCAAATGCCTCTGTACCATCTAACTCTTCTACAAATACGGTTCCATTCGTTACCTTAAGACATCCAGCTCAGCCTCTCTAAGTGTATAAAGCTCACAGAATGTTAGAAGTAATGGTTGGAAGGAGCCTCCGAAGGTCATCTAGCTCAACCTGCTGCCTGAAGTAGGACCGTCACCAAACTGCAATGTGTCAGGTGCACCTACCACACTGCAATATGTTGCTGTAAGGTTACATCACCCTATTACATTATCCATCTTTATCAGGAGGAGTTTTGTTCTGTCACATTGATACCTAATCATCAAATAGCTGTGGGGTCAGTCAATCTCTTCTCCTTTACAGGTGTTGTTTAATAAGCAGGCTGAAGTTTCCGTTAAGGTAGTCTAATTGCAGGTTAATCCTGCTGCTTTAAGGATCGCTTGCATTTCTGTCAGTGTGAACTCTGGAGACAAACTAATGGCTCTCAAATCGGTTGGAGAAGGTACACTAGGTACATCTGTCCTAAAAAGGAAGTGGGCTGCTTTATCAGTCTTTCAAAGAAAAACCTGTACATACTGAAGGTATTTAGGATATCACTTGCCTGTCATGAAATTATATTTGAGAGTTACCAATTTTAACAAAAACTTTATATAATTTGCTACCACCTCGAATTTGAAGTGCTAAGCTAGTTACTTAGACGAAACAAAACAAAATAAAACAAAAACCAAAATAAAACCCTCAGTAGTGGCTTGTGAAAGTTTGGGCAAGAGAAGTGAGAAATGTCAAAGAACTTGAGTGCTTCTTTCTGTTATTTTTTAAAAAATGCAAAGCACCTGATCCCCATGCCAGTAAATATCCATTAAATGGTGCAGAATGTAAATGCTATCATTTCTCTCTTTCATGTCTCTGTGCCCTTTCAGAAACTCTCCAAGGACTTGTGAAGTGGCCCATTCATCTTAATGAGATACTGCCAGGCAAATGAGAACATCTCAGGGACATGGGTATGGATAGAAAGCATCCCTGGGATGTCTCACGGCTTCATTCATTTCAGTGGCTCTTCCCATTTTCCCTGCTCTAGTTTCATCTCTTGTGAGCTTGCTGGTAATTAGAGCATAAAGCTTTATATTTAGATAAACAATTTTACAGTATTTAGAGATTTCCTCTTCTGTTCCGGTGTTTTATAACACTGCTGTGTGCATGTGTATGCGGTGGAAGGAAGAAGAACTCAATTTATTTACCATTAACAAATCAAATAAAACACCTTAGAAAATGTTATGTAGTATTGAACAAAAAACCTGAATAAATTAGAAGAAAACATCAGAATCGAAGCTGCTCCATTTTCACTTGCATGATTTCTTCATACAGTGTCTTTTTGCTGACACTTACACAAGACTGCGTGAGCTATATAAGACCCCTACGTGTTTTCATCAGTAAGAGAACTTAAACTGCTAAAATAACCTCAGCTTATAACTGAAATATTGTTTCCAGGCTGCCCCCCTAAGTCTCTTGGGTTTTTGAGTTTCTATCTTTCAGTTCTCTTTTTCCTATGTTATTAATAACTGTTTTCTCCTAATTGGCATTTATTTTTTATTTGTAAAATACTAGAAATGTGCTAGGCAATCACTAAAGTGATTTTACATCTGCTTCTATCTGCTTTTGTCTCCATTGCCCTTTCTTTTACCTAGGATTTTAATCCTTCTCATTTAGTGCTACCAACCGCATTAGACTCCCTAAATTCTTTTCAATTTACTTCATAGCCCTGTCATATTTCTTGACAGACCTTTGTATAAAACATGCTGCCATTTAAATTATGAATGCTTCTGTTGCTCCTTTGTAGCACTTACTCTTATAAGTTTTACAGGGCACACCTTCAGGTGAAATAAATTCAGCCTTGTTTAGCGTGATCAAAGAGCAAGCAAGGCTTTAACTGGGTTTAAGATTAGCTTCATCTCTAATGCCGCCAACAGCAAGGTTAGACCATCTGGATTGTTCCCTACAAAATAAGGTCAAAGAAGTCAGCTTCTGAGCCCAGCAATGAAATCTCCTATCTGCTAAAGAGCTGAGGTGCTCATAGCAATTAGAAGGAATTGTTTATTTCATATATATATATATATGTATATATGTTTAAGGAAATAATATAAACCAAAATAAACATCTCTGCCAGGCATTCATTTCCACCTAATCTGACCAATCAATGGTGGTAGAAGTTAAATCAGTCTTCTCTAAACATGCTAGTTTCAGTCCTACATAGACATATAACTAAGATTATAGGACCAGTTCAGTTTTTTAGGCACTGAAATGGCCATCTACCTGTTTGAATCATGATTGGCACACCATGGCCATTTGTTTTAAGAGATTGCGTGGACTTTATGGAGCAGTTCCTAGCTGAGGAAAGAGTTGTGAAATTACTAATGTCTTTATTTGACTAGCATAACGGGACTTGAAAATTAGAGTTTATGAGGGTTTTGCTATTGTTGACTTCATACCCTGGTAAGAACTTGAATTCTTGGATGTTTTTGGGAATCCAGAGCCAAATGGTAGGGACTGAAAAGCTTGAAAATCTTTAGGCTATGACATTCAAGCAGCTTATAGCTTTTTAAAAAAATTACTACATGATTGTATTCCATTATGTTAAGGGTAAGTTACCTCTTTCAAGCCTATAGATGGATGCAGAAACCTGCTGCATATTTTTATCTTTTGCCACTATCAGCTAATGTGTAGATTTCCCAGGCAAAATCCTGGATTTTCAAGGATGCATCTTACCTTGTCTTCATGAAATATTTTGTGATTTTAATATGACATCAGCAAATGGAAGAGGTTGAAAAAAAATTGTACGGGAAATCTTACCGAAAAGGAAATGCAATTCTAAGAAAGGTTATTAGAGGTGTTTGGGTTTTTTTTTTAATACAATGAAGTATTGTTAATCCGTATCTTTCAGAAATGCTTTTAAGTAAAATATTCTTACACATGGAAATGCTTGAAAATGCATTACAGCCTATACTGAACATTGTGCAAGGAAACCATCAGAAGTAGTTGTCACATTAAAAACATAATTCTTTAGGCCAAATACTTTTAGAAACTGTCTGATTCTCTTTTCCGTTTTAAGGATTAAGAGATTTTGCACTGCTTGAAAGAATTCTTATTTCAGGCCATCTGCCCGTATTGCTTTTTTGGTTTTGATTGAGTGTCTAAACTTCTATCTTTCCTCTTGTAATTAGGATTCCAAAATTGATTTGTCTTCTGGTTCCAGGAGATAAAGATAGAATTTATCTGCAAATGATATTGTTTCTTCAAGAGTGCTCATAAATCTTCTTAAAAAATGAAACATATCAAGACTTTAGTGAAATAATACATATGAAGACTTTAGGGTTAGTCTCTTGGGCCCCTTCTGTAGCTTTTGCTGCTGTTCAGTTGGACCTTTTCTTAACCTTCTGTGAAGAAATATTTGTGTGACTGCTCTGACAGAAGAATCTTTACCAGTGTGTATCTTGGTACTGAAAATTGCACAAGTGAAGTTGCTGATTTTCAGAAGTCGTTCAAAGGCAAGTGGTGATGACTTTTGGATACTTTGAGATGAGTGAGCTTGAGGCCCCTGAGAGATGCATTAAAGAGGCCCTAATCTGAGCATTGCTATTGCAAGTGTACCAGGGTAATTTTCCCTCTTAAATGAGAGGTGGTAGATTTCAGGCTGATGCAGATGAAACCTGCGCAAGTTCTGAGCAAGCTCTGATTCAAACATCGCTCAGCATTTGACGCTGCAACATGTGCTGAGTCTGATTTAACAGAAATGCACGCTCTCTCAGCAAAGCTCATTATCTGGAACATGTGTTCCTCTCATGCCACTGCTTCCCGTCTGCTTTTGGCTCAAAACACAAGTGACAAGTGCATTCTGTGCGCTCCTGTGTGTCTCAGTAGGAAATCTGCTGGTCTGCCATTAGTGGTTCTTGATATTTTAGTGGGAAGATTCACGTGAGAAAGTTGGCAAAGTCATACAGTGCATTTGCAATCAGTATCTAATACCATATTTCTGTCTCTAGCAATTCATAGTGCTTTGCCTTTGCTGGGGGCCTGCTTGCTATATGTAGTTTGAGTTTAGCCAACACTTGACTAAAAAAGATAACAATAAATTTTTGCCTTTTTTACAGTTAATAAACTCCTGAATCATCCATTTAAGAATTAGGACCACAATACTGTCTAAGTTCCACTTTGACACTTGTTTCATGTTTTTAGTTTGGTTTGGGTTTTTTCTTTGAGTTTTTGTTCCTTCTCTCCAGCAAATTCTCTCCTTATGTCTATATGTTGTTCCTTTAAAATGTTTTTGCATCGCATGTTACAGCTCCGAGATGTGAAATATTTCTCATCACACTTGAAGTACAGATTATTTTCTGATTAGCTCCATAGACTTACCAGTTTAAACAAAATCTTCCTTTTTACAATGATGTAGCCGGGAAAGTCACAAAATATTGTTTAGTGGTAGATTCAAAAGGGTTATTAATAAACTTTATTATTACAGTGCCTGTAACCTTGGGCATTTTTAACTGTATAAACGAAAAAAGGAAACCCTTTCCTAAAGTTTGCCACTTAATTTCTGTTTCTGTACTTTTTTAAAGAAGCATACTAATAAAATGGGTTACAGAAAGATGTAAATTAAGGTATATTTCTTTTGCTGGTAAAATGACATAATTGCTTGGTTATTTCAATAGTGTCTTGGAATTTAGAATTTTTTGTTATAATTTGAAAATATATTGACTTTTTTCTTAAAGTGGAAGTGCCAGCAGTAGGCATGCATGAAGTTTCTGATTTAGGAGAGAAATGTGTCAGTGACCTGTTCCTAAAAGACTGCCCTGTGTTCGGGGCTGAGGTACAATGAGGAGCAGGACAAAGGAAGTTGAGAGAGAAACCCTGGAAACAGGGCTGTCTACCAAGTACTTCATAGTTCAGGGTTATAAATTCTACTTTGTAATTCCTTTATTTAGCATGTTATATAGAAAAGAAGAAAATCAATCTGACATCTATCATCAAGACCTGCCCATTTAAACTAAACCAAATATATGTCTTTTATAAAATGGCAGATTATGCAACCTGATCTGAGAGGATGCTTCCTTATTACCTGACTACCAGGAGCCAATTTTAGTAGTACTGGGATGGAGTGGACAAATAACTATTCTTCCTGAATCAATTCTCAAGAGAATGGCAGCCTGAAGCAGTAATGAAAGGGAATTACTCATCTTTTATGCTTTTTATTTACTTAAGATAATTTAAACACTCTTGATCTATTGGTTTTCATTCCAAAAGTGTAAATCTGTTTCAAATTACTGCATTTTCATAAGAGTATAAAACTTAACATATCTTCCTATCAAGCACTGCTCCTTGAGAGTTAAATCTCTCTGACAGCTATTTTGCTTCTGAATGCAACACAAGTTGGAATTTACTTCAGGAAGTGCCATTTCATGGACCTCAACTGAACTACTCCTTCATTTATCAACACTATTAAGTCAATAGTTGTCTCTTATGCAGAAGGGAGAAGAGGAGGAATTTCAGAGCGAGTTAATACTTTTTTCCTGCCTCTCAAACTGAAGATGTTGAGGTGCTGCTGCAAGATTTATTTACCTCTTCATTGCTCTAGTAAACTTAACACCCTCAGTGCCAACTTCCAGAAATAGGGTTTATTTCTTTTGCAGTCTTTGCTGTTCTTTGCCCTGACTGTGATACAGCATTTGTAGATTTTAAGTTCACAGTAGTGCTCACAGAACAGAATTATTTGGTGTGAGGCTGGGCTGAGCTCTGTGCTAGTGTAATTAGATACGTAAGGGAATACTATCTCAGTGGCTTAAAGTTAACTGAAGCTAAACCATGTGCTTCTTGCAGTAACCATTGACTTGTGTATTGGTCTCTAGCAGTGGCTTTTCTATACCCTTGGAATGTTTAGCATCACTTGTATATTACTCAGAGTTGTTTGGGTCAGCCTGATGGCTCAGGTTGGGTCACACATTTGCTATTAGGTTATATCAGGTAGAAAGCTCTGTAATATTTTGATCTGATGTACGTATATTTACAAATACAGTTAAAGAAACGTGTTTTCTCCTACTCTGGAGAGAATGTTCCATTACTGGTATTCAGGGGATTTACAAAACAGGGGCTTGAGAATTCAAAGCTAGGTGCAGAAAATTCAGACTGTCTCTCTCCTTCTCAGGGACCGCATTTTTAACCTCCTTTTGAAGAAGGCAGAGTACCTTTTAGTCTCACTTGTAGCCAATGTTCAGGAAGAGATTCAATACACAAATAATCCATTTCAGCTGGGTTTTTTTGCATTCGTGTTCTTGTCTCCTGACACGTCAGCTTACCTGCTTCAAGTGAGTGAACTGTGGCAATTAGTGGGATAGCAGGGAGAAATGAGGTATCTAGATAAAGCATTTTGGTGACTGGAAAAAGCATAAGGTTATGGTGCTTCAGTTCCTCTTCACTGCTCTGGTCTTCTAGCAGATGGCTGGTACTCTCTGACTCTTCTGTCCATGTGCTTTCAAGGACAAATGCTACTTCTTTTTCTTGAGAGGGAGGAAAAGCTTTGCCTCTGTTTGCATGATGTGATTGTCAAGCAAGAAAAGGGCTTTATTTCAAACAATCTCATTATACAGGCTGAAAATACTTCTACATCTAAACGGAAACAGAAAAATATCATTGCCAGTGCTGATTACTGGCACAATATAGTGGCAGACATGAAGTAGATAGATGTGTGTGAGATCACGTGAACAGGATTTCTAATTGCTCTATTTTATGTAAAAGTAAATAATTCTTTCCAATGTATATCTTTAGGACATGCTGGTGCTTCTCATGCTGATGAGTTCAGGTGTTACATTAAGGGACTTAGCGTTCTTGCCTTTCAATCCAGTTGTGTTATTTTGCTATTTTCAGCATCCAGAATATAATCACAGTAACTGTAAAAATCCTGAGGAGGATACCAGGTTATTACTAGACACTAGATTTTTTCATATTTGCATTTAGTGTGAAACTCCATATTTTAAGTTAGCCAGGATACTTCTGTAAGTTTCTGTTATCAGACAGTTTATCAATACCTTAGAGGAGATTTAGTTATTGGTATTATTAAGCATTGTTTGAAATTAAAAAACCAAAAATTTAACATATGCTTTTGGAGTATTAGTTTTTCTTGGCCACTGCTGTGGGGACGGAGATTTCTTATTTCTGCAGTTTAGCAGTTTCTTAAGCAGACTGCAGCAGAAATCTAAGGATTACCTGTGCAGTATGGTCCAACCCATCACATTTGGGAAGGGTTGGCATCTGGCTCAGTAAATAATTTTCTGTAAATATCTATAAGCGTTCCTGGCATATTACATTTTCACTTTTCAAAGGTTAGGATGTTTAGGCAGAATATAGCCTGTAAAATTTTGTCGATACAGCAAAGCATGTAGCTGTTTGAATAGTCAAAGTAGTTTATCCACAGAAGAGAAATTCCAGCTCACATTTTTCTACACAATTGAATAAATAATGAGTCAGTCAGCCTGTCTATGGATAATTAGTAAGGAGGAAATAAACACTCAGTTCACTAAAATAGTGCTCATTTTCTGGTATTTGTTGTGAGCTAGTTGATAAAAGTTGCATAAAAGTCAGAGTGTTGATACCCTAGTCCTGTGACTCCTTCAGTCTATAGTCACTGAGGTAAGTTCTGTGAACTGGAAGATGTTTGGTAAATTAACTTCGTCCTTCAAGAAGGAGCTTTCTAAATACCTAAATATTTATAAATTTAAATGTTTTGCATGTCCAAAGAAAAGCAACAACGCTGGTGAAGGGTCTCAAGAACAAGTCCTGTGAGGAGCATCTGAGGGAACTGGGGCTGTTTAGCCTGGAGAAATGGAGACTGAGGGGAAAACTCATCGCTCTCTACAACTACCAGACAGGAGGTTGTAGCGAGGTGGGAATTGGTCTCTTCTCCCAAGTACGAGTGACAGGATGAGAGGAAGTGGCCTCAAGTTGCATCACAGAAGGTTTAGACCGGATATTAAGAAAAATTTCTGCACCAAAATGGTTATGAGGCATTGAAATAGGCTACACAAGGAAGTGGTGGAGTCACCATCCTTGGAGGTAGTTAAAAGACATGTAGATGTGGTCCTTAGGGACATGGCTTAGTGGTGGACTTGGCAGTCTAGGTTAACAGTTGAACTCGATGATCTTAAAGGTCTTTTCCATGCTAAATGATTTTATGATTCTTTAAAACAATTTTCTCATTAACCTTGTTGCCCTTTTTATTTGTAACTTTCTCTATAGATCTCAGTCTATTATATCTAGGGAAATATACCTATATCTATATATTGAGTTTGAGCACTTGATTACATACTTTTTCTTAATGTTTTCTCATTTATTTAAAGGACATGAGAAATCAAGACTTTTATGAAGTCTGTATTTTATGAACAGTTTAAATGAAAGTAGCCCCAAACTCTAATAATTTATCATGAAAGGATATGGCTATCAACTACTTTTACTTATTGTCCCAGTTTGAGCTAAACAGAATGAATTCTGTTCAGTGATTTTACTTTTCAGCTCCATCTCTTCTAAGAGGCTTCAATTTCTGAAGTTAACAGAGTGGTTCTGCAGACAGTGTCTGCTACTAGAAGTGATAACACCTGATGTCTGTAGTTGCTGCCAGGGATTGGTATGCACAAAGGCTCTTGCTGATACCTGCTCCTGTAGTGACCAAGGTCACTGCTGGATGTTGTGTGCCATGCTGGGGTTGCTGGGAAGTAAAAGGCTGCACCTCCGGGGAGGAATGGACAGAACAGGTGACCAAAAAGAGTATTCCATTCCATATGCATCATATTCAGTATAAAAATGAGCGATCGCAAGTGTCAAGTTCTCTTCTTCGATGGCCAGCATCTGAGGAGGACTCTGTCTGATCTTCTGTCTTTGATCCCAATCCTGAGTTCCCAAATCTAGCTCCTCTGTCTGGTTCCCCTCTGCTGCTGAGCCTGGGGCTTCCCCTCTGCAGCATCAGTGGGGATTGCTATCATGAGCGGAGTTGGATTTGATACTGGTTTTGTATGTATTTATATATAGTTCATTATTTCAATTATTTCCTTATTAGTACTATTATTGTTTTATTAAAGCTGGTTTAGTTTTCTTTTCTTTTTAGCTGTTTTAGCCTCTCTGCATCATTCCCCTTTCCTTCCCTTTTGAAGAAGAAGAGGGGTGAGAGAACGTCTGTCAGCGTTTAGTGGCTGGCCCAGCCCTAATCCTCAACACTCATATATGGATGTGTGACTCAAAATGTTTAAAAAACGAAAGTATAAAAGGCAAACCTTCTATGATTATATGAAACATCAACAATTTCAAAATATTACTCTATACCTTGTACATATAACTTTGAAGTCATGATCTGCAGCCTACTTCATGCCATCCAGCCTAAAAATACTCCTTCAGGCTTCCTGTACCTTGCAATTTTTTATTAAATATTTCTTTAAGCTTTAAAAGTTTGAGAACTTTAGAAAGTATTAAACTCCAGATTTCTTCAGCTTCTTATAGAAAGATTACTACTGGCAAATTGATGCCTCATATCTACAAAAAACAGGATTCAGAAACAAATTACAAACTTTATACCATGCTTGGATAATATCAATTTCTCATCATGGAATTTGTCTGGATGCTGATACTAGTTAGGTATAAAAAATGAATGAATATATACCCCAAAGGAAAAACTTTTTACTTCTGAATATTTATGGGTGTTAAATTTAGTTTAATTGCAACATACTCATTCATATTATTTGGATGTTCAGTCAATGAATAAAAAAATTTAAGTGTTATGTGTAACATTCAAAATATTTCCAACAGGCACTGAATTCAGAGTCACTTATATTCTGTTTTCTGAATAGATATTTGCTGCCCATGTTCTTCTATTAGTAAGTAAACCACTTCTCTTTACAGTATAGTAGCAATGCCATACGAGCAGTGATACAGTGACACATGGGTACCATGGAGAGCAAAAAAAAATATACCTAAACCAGAAATACTTTGAGCTCTTCTCTGAAGCTCACATTTTTGATGAACACATGTAAGATTAAAGAAATACATAATATTTTGAAAGAAATAATTCTAGGTATGAAGGCTATCTGCATGCACACACGGTTCCTCATCTTTGTATATATCAGATATGGATGTTAAAAATGGTTTAATAGTTTGACATAATTGACACTTTGGCAGAAGTTTTCCTTTCCTGTGACTATTAGTTTTTAGAAATATTAAAGCTTTTTTCTTCTTTGTCTGAAAGAAAGGTTAAGAAAAGGTGATGGGGAATACAGAAACAGAAGAGTAGAAATCTTTGAAGCAAACAGAGTAACTGTGACAATATAGTAAGCTGTAAAGTTTCTTGAGACAGATAATGTCATAACCTACTAGGACACTCCTGGATCTTCTGCTCTTTCTCATGTTCTGTACTAGAAGTAGAGAATCAAATAATCTGCTCCTCCCTGCTCTCCCCAAAGCTAACATACATGGTTTATAAATTTTGAGGAATTGCTAGCAGCCTGACAAATGGTAAAAAGCAGCTGCTTTGGTGGCCACCTCTGTCATGAATCTCCTTGAGAAAGTTATCAGTAAAGTTCTTGCTTCTCTCCCCCATCCCAGGTCTTAATGCTGCTCAGCCCTGGTGAGACATATCTGGAGTGCCGTCTCCCTTGGTGGGCTCCCCAGTACACGACAGACACAGACATACTAAAGAGAGGTCATCCACAAAGACAATTAAAGCTTAGAGCCTCTGTCACATAGGAAGAGGCAGAGAGAGCTGGGACTGTTTCACCTGGAAAAGGCTCAGAGGTGATCGATGTCTTTAAATATCTGGTGGGAGAGAGTAAAGAAGATGGAGCCAGACCCTTCCAGGTCATGCCCAGTGATGGCATAAGGGCAATGAACACAACTGAAAACACAGGGAATTGAGTTTAAACATATGAAAAAAAACCCCTTTTTACTGTGGGAATGGTTGAACTGCCCAGAGAGGTCGCCCAGAGATATTGTGGAGTCTCCATCCTGAGAGATATTTAAAGCCTGGACACGGCCCTGGGGAATCTGCTGTAGTTGACCTTGCTGTGAGCGGGAGTTTGGACTAAATGATCCTCAGATTTCCCTTCCAACTTCAGCAATCCCTTAAATTTACTTCAGTCCTGCTAGGTTATGAAAGTAACGTCTAAGGGTTAGCTAAATAGCTCTGGATCTCTAGTTTTTGTAGCCTCAATAGTTTTTCTTCCATTACTAGCAAAAGCTTCAGAGATACCACCGAAGGTGGTTTGGGTAATATATGCTGTTCATTGTCTGAATATAGACTCAGTTTCAGAAAACACCAAATAAAGTTTCTTTTGGGGTAGTTTCTATGGTTATTCAAAGACTCAATATATGCATCAACAGAAACGGGTGAGCAATTTTCAGTAACCATCCCCGAAGGGCTTCCTTGGCTGGGTCACTCTGTCAGGTATTGATCAAGTCTAATGGTGCTGTTTGTTTTCATATTTTTCTTCTATGTAAACAGCTTGAAACAGAAATTAAATACCAAATTCTTCCTTAAATAGTCATTTCCCACTAGGCAAATAATTTTTAATGATTAATTTATTTAATTAATGTACAGAATGGTTTGCTAGCATCAAATTATACTTAATTCTTGTTCTGTAACTCTGTCAAAAAAAATTCAGTGCAAGGTTTTTGTGAAAAAAGAAAGGCTGATTTAGGTGAAAGTTTAATGGCCTTTTATCCTCCAAAAGTTATAAACCAACCCATTTGTTTCACAAATGCGACAGTGTGAGTAGGATTTAATAAAACACTTAGGAAAACACATCACTAAATGTAGGTTACTGAGCAAATATAAAGTGTTCTATCACAGCAAGGTCAGATCCACAAATTATTCCCTACTAAACTGGAATTAGATAATCAAACTAATTAAATCCTGAAATTAATGCCAAAAATATCCTATCTTTATATGTATTCTAAGTGAGTCTAAGGAAGCGACTGCATGTGTGGGTTGCAGATCCTATCTAAAGAATATTCCCAGAGTTGTTTCACTGAATAATTTGAATAGCTGAGTGCCTTAATACTGCCAGAAGGCTATGCTGTAACATCTAAATTACATTCTTAAAGGTAATAATAAAAAAATCCAACAAATAAACTTACATGGAGATTTAAACCTTTCCCATATATTTGTCCAATAGGAAAAAAGATCAACTTTAGCATGAAATTTACTGGAAAAATGCAAGTTTAGCAGACCTTATTGATCAGAAAGTACCAGGTGACAAGCTCCAGTCTCCATAAGATTGCGTAGTGCCAAAGTATTCATTGAGCAAATTTTCCCCTCCCATGTGGACTCAATGGTTGCTGACGTAGTGGTAATGCATATAAAACACAGTAACTGCGCAGACTTTGCATGGACACCCGTTTCTATAAATGGAAAATATAAAGGACATCTCCGAATTAATAAAAACAAAATGAAAAAGAATGAGCTGCTTCAGGTGTAGTGGAGCGTGGATGCGCTTTCCCTCCCATAGGACAGGTCTACACAGCGCAGTGGAGCACATCTGCAGGCAAGTGCTGCCCGGTGCCAGAAGTGATATACTTGATGCATGTTAGCACTGCCCTGGTACTCAGGTGTAGCACTGAAAATATGCCATAGATAATTCTTGGTGTAATGTATTAGCTGTCAGTAAGTTCGATAGTCTCAAACTGAAGCTTAGGACAGAGCCAGTAGTTGTTGCGATGGTGAAAGAGTTTTTTACATAAGCTAAGAAAAAAAATCCCTGTTCTTCACGGGAGCATATTACATTAAGCGCTGCTTTTGTTCTGGAAGTATTGTTGTAGACTTAGTGATCCATGTGCTTTTGCCTTCTGTGTTTGATGTGTTGTTGCCTTAAGGGTGGTAAGTCATTCCTTGAGGAATGCTGTGGAGGACAAACAGACTGTCCTTGAGGATGTATGTAACCAAGACTAGAGTGAGAGTCTCCTAGTCTAAAGTTATCACTTTGGGGATTAGGGAGTGCGTAAATCTCATGAGCTGTTTGTAAAAAGACTGAAACTCAGATAAAGGTAAAGGTGGCAATGGGAGATCGTGACCACCAACCTCAATTTAGGTCAAAGAAAACTTACCCCTCTCCACCTGCAAGAACATGCTTGCGAATTTACATGAGAAGCAAGGCTGATTTAAATGTGCTTAACCAATGATAGATGAAATAGTTATCACTAACCAGTAATTGTAAAATTAGGCATGTTTATACTAATTTAAGTACATATATATGTTGTAGTTTTTTGACGTGGTATGCTTGTTTCATCTAGCATCCAAACTTGTGCAATTCTGTTAATAAACCAGGGTTGGCTTTCTAAACTATCATTTGGTTTAGAGTTTTCTTAGTTGCAGTTTTCGGTGACAGTATGGCACTTACTATGCAAAGGAATGAGGCACATCTGGAAAACCAGCATCCACAGAACCTGTTCTTCTAAATGGACAGAGCATATACTTGGTAAAGCATGGAGTTAACAGTCCAGACCTCTGCTCAATGTACAGAATACCCAATCTACATCCAAACTGAACTCGCTGGGGCTCTCCTTTTTCCTCAGTAAATACAACTTCTGTTGAGAGGTCAGAGTTTTGCAGGGGAAATCACACCATTGTCCAACAGAGACAGACGTATATTTGCAGGAAACAGATGAAGATCAGTTAATTATTTTGAAAACAAGAGTATGAAATTTCTCTTTCTTAATCGTTTTTATGCACACGTCAAGCACAAATGTTAAAAAGGCAAATATTCAACTTAATTTTTCAGCATCTGAGAGAGATGGAATATTAACCTTCAGTTTTAAATATTTTTTGATACGACATTAAGGCAATCTCACACAGAGAGGCACAAATGGGCAGTTTACAAGACTACAAATTGAAAGCTTATTTACTGCTGCTATTCTTCATTATTCACTGCTAACCACGGTTCCAGTTACTATTTTTACCACTGAGATAATTTCATAGAATGTTAATATATAGTTAAAGAAAGACAAACACAAGCTAATACTTAAATCCAGAAATACTTCTAGAATTTTACCTCTCAATTCCTCTCCTCCTTGTAATTTCCCAGAAAGGAAATCAGGACCAGAAGTTTAAAAAAACCCAGATTTTTTCCTGAAAGCCAAAAAATGCAGAAACTTCTCTTCAACCTCCCCCTCTCACCAGTCCCATCCTATTTGTGATGTGCAGGCTAAATGCCTGTGTCAGTGCTTAATGCAAACTGTCATAGCATCACTTCTGAATAAATGAAGACTATTTATTGCGCTTTGCAGATGACTAGAGCGGGTCTAGCTTGTGGGAAATGGCACTCTGTGTCACTTCTCTCCTATCCCAGTTTCATCAAATCTGTTTTAAATAGTGTAGAAAAGGAGGCTATCGTGATTGGTTTGCAGACTAAATGTATTAAAAAATCAGCTGATATTTTCAGATTTTATCCAAAAGTATGTTTTCCTGTATCCTTTAGTCTTATCATACCGTGGCCTCCACCAAACAATAACACAAAACCTCACTGTCTTTCTTCTGTGTGCTCTGTGTTTCATTTGCTCGTGAAGCTTTTAAAAATGTCACATGCTCCTTTTGAGACATCTTTTTAATGAAGAGCTGAGAAAAGCAATGGAAGTATACAACCCCATCATTGATCTCAATCTGAAAGTGTAATTTTAATTCATATGGATGTATTACATTCTATTGGCCTTTCACTCTTCGGTGTTGCAGTAATCAAGAAATATTGCTTTTATTTTATGGTAGTCACATCTTTGTCTACTTGAGTTTATGTGTTTAGCCAATGGGTGTTGCGCTTGCTCTTCTTCTGCCCTGATTCTGCATGTGGGGCTGCTGATTTATTTGCATTTCATTTTTCATTCATGGCCTGTGAACTGTAGGCTTTAATGTAGTTGATAGTGTGTACAGAGGCAGCTACGTGGAGCCCTGATGAACACAGGGTAAGCTTCAGCATCCCTGTGCTGCACACTAATTATTACCAGTTTCCATAATGAGGCTGTGTGTAAGCAGCCCAGTTTTCCAGTCTAGTGCTTCCCTTCATTCGAATTTTTCTTAATACTCTTTTATGATATCAGTAAATGAGATCATAATTAAAACCTGAGCAGATCAACAGTGCCTTTAGATTTTCATGTGTAATCTCTTAATCCTGTACTAATATTAGGCATTGGTCTTTTTTTCAAATCCTCTGTTAAACATGTCTGTGCTAGTTCTTAATTTATCCAAAGATTAGCTCTAGTAAACCAACATGAGTGTTTCACAGCAGTCAGCTGATTTCCTTTTCAATTCATCTCTTACATGATTTATTGCTTGCTGAGAGAGTCTAATTAAATCTAATGGACTGCTGGTATACATCTATTGGAATATTGACATTTTTTCACCAATTAGACTGTATTCCTTATCTTATTGTGCTGTTAGCTGGCTTTATATCACTTTACCTGATAGGGTTAGGAAATGCTTCTTCCTCTGTTTTTCAACATACTTGTTTTCAATTAAGGTGCTGAGGATTTTATTTGGAAAATAGAAGCTTTACATGTCAGAAGATAAGTATACAAGGTGTGAAGATGTATGTAACTGGAAGGCATAGTCATCTTCAGTATCCTTCTCTTTTTCTCCACCTATACTCTCTCTCTTTCCAAAATACATCCCACAGTTTGATAAATTAAGCTTCTGTATGCAAATCTGCCTTCAAGATAGAATTGCTTTCTTTTTTGTTTTTTTTTTCCAAACCATTTTGCAACAAGAAACTTCTAATGGTTTCAGCTGTAGTATCTTGCTAGACTCTCATGCACACTTTTTTCACTTGGGGGTAGCACTGCAGGAAAAAAAAATTCCCCTCACTTCTCCTGAGTGTCTTGTACAAGTAGGTTTCTTTAGGCTGCACGCTGCAGCATTAAAGGCATGGGAGGCTTAACCCAAAGTAATGGTTGTGAATGTCAGAGCTGCTGTAGGGTTACTTAATTCCAGTTAGCTATCTGTCTCTGCAGCTGGTCGTTAGAGAGAACAGCAGCAAAGCAGATACAGGCAGATGTGCTTGTACAACACCATTTAGGCTCTGTGTTTTTGATTGCTCATGAAGCATTCCTTAGGCTCCTCAGCAATGGAAGAAAGCTAAGCAAAAGTGAGTGCCTAGTCAGTTTTGGATATCTGGACTGTGTTCATTGTACCAAATGAAGAAAAACCACACATTAAGAACTGTGTCTGGGACCAAAAATCTCTGTTCATACTCCAAAGGTTTCTTCCCCCCAAAGCACTTGTGGCCATGAGCAACCAACCTTGTGGGAACAGACCTTGACCCATGGTTTTTCCAAAGCTGTGTCCAAACATCATCTGGAAAATTGCTGGTTGGCATTGCATGTAGCTGTTCAAAAAGACTCCTAGCAGTTATACACAATGGCCAGTTCTTGATCAGGAGCTGAGTTTGCTTAGATTTTCTAGTATGGATTTATCTGTAACCATTTGCTTTGCACAGTTCAGCCTTATGCTATAATCCAAATATTTCATAGAGTTTTGGTGATTTAGGTTATAGGGTGAAGAAAATCAACACTGGAATGTCTTTGCAGAGTAGTAAAAGTGCGACTGGGCTACATAAAAATTTGAAAAAGAAAAATAAGGCCAAATGGATTTCTGCAACAGCTACAACAGCACTGATATTAGTAAACTGAACTATTTTACATAGGCACTATCCAATATTTAGCATCCTGATATAAGTCATAGCAGATAGTCCTTGGAATATCTTTCCATAGTATACAATATACAGTATCTTGCATTTATGTGATGGTGTACCTATGTCCATTTTCTATTAATTTTCATGAAATTATAAGAGAATATGAAGACTTTATATTATGTTGTGGGTAAAATATTTGCTACATATGAGGAGACTAGCTCACCAAGAATGTTATCTATAGGCTGCAAGATTATTGAACAAAACAGCATGTAAAAAATAAATTAACAAGCTGCACTATTGTTGACATCAGAAATACATCTTGGTGATACAAGGAACATCTCTGATGTACGGTGATGGAACCAAACAAGAACAGTATTTACTGGCATAACACTGAAAGTATTTTTTTATAATAGTTTTGGTTACTGGGTTGTGGTTTGAGGCAGCTGAGGTACCTGCACATTATTTTCCTTGCTTTTTCAGGGGGCAATAACCTCTTCCAGATGTGCACAGAGAACAAGGAAGAGTTTTAGTTTACAATCTATTCTCCTTCAGTAAGATCTTCTAGAGGATGTCTGTCATTGCTACTTTTCTGTGTCCCTTGAATTCTGCCCCTGTTGATGGCGACTTGGGCTTATGTATGCTGGTATCTGCCTTGAATAAATCACTCTGGCTTCCAGAGGGATTTGTAAGTCTGTTTCCCCCTGGAATTGCACTGGTGGATAAATTCACATTTTTCAAGATGAATACAGAAAAGCCTTTAAGGTTCATCTCCCATGAACAGATATTTGGGGTCCAGTGGCAGTGAATATTGTGTTCTAGTCAGTTGCTACTGAGACATTTAGAAGAGCCAAGTATGTCATATTTTGCTCCGGAAGTGGAAACAGTATACTGTTTTTCCAAATCAGAGTGACTGATACCTAATGCGGGTAAACTGTGGAAATATGCAGATTATTAATATAATCCCAAAAGAGTTGACTTACTGGATTACAAGAAAGGTTTTCGTATGTGTTTATGATTTTACTTCATAACCTATAGCACTGATGACACCGGGATACAATTACTTGGTTTTGTTCTAGACTTACAGGCAGCTCTGTGTAGATTTTACTGATAATGGGAAATTAACTGTACATTTAAAATACTATTACTGAGTCGTTCTTACATAATAAAGTGGATGCTTCATGATGTATTATTATTCTCCTGGCGACTAAACAACTTGTATCATAGATGCATTAGATAAAGTAGCTTCAGCAGCAGAGATGGCAGCTTAAACATCATGCTCCACTGCCTGCCCTGTGCTAGAGGAATTTGAGTATGGGAGGAAGAAACATGACGTTACGAGTGCTGAGACTGACAGCCATCGAAATGATGAAGTCTTACGAAATCAACATCATGCAGGTTGCATACTCACCAGTTATGATGACAGGGTTTCACTAAAAGTGGACCTGCCATCATTACACTCAAACAGAGCTGTTAAGACAGTTTCCAAAAGATCAAGAGCAGCATATATAGCTTGAAATAGACAAAAGAGTTGGTTGAATCCAGCAGCTCTTCTACCACAGTCTCATCATGTTGCCTGCCAGTATGAAGTCTGAATTGTAAAATATTTTTTCCGTTCTGGGTTCAGTTTATTATTTTCATCTGACTTCAAAATACTTTGTAGCTCCTTTTTTGTCAGGGATGACACACTGTCTTAACGTGCTATACTGAGAGCCTGAATGATACTGCTATGTTTGTAGTACCACACTTGCAATGCATGCGCTTCTGCCACCTGCAGAGCAAATTCTCAGGAAGACCTGTTAGGTAGGGGTTTTGTTTGTTTTTCTGAGCAGGATGAAGGATTTATAAAAACTATTTTATGTATAACTGACCAACTTTGTTGTGGTGTGCAACAGAATACCATGTTGCTTTTATTTGTCCGTAAGCTGGTGCACTGCACTCTTTTACATAGACTGGCTGATGGGAGAAAGGACTAGTTCTGCCTGGTGCCTTAACTGGTTGTACTGAGGGTGGAAGAGGTCTGAAAAGTGGCTAGGTATGCAATTCCTGGAAGAAAATTTGGTAGTCCACAGCACAAGCAATTCAAGGAAAACCTGATTTTGTTCTTATTCTTCTTTTCTCCTGCCATTTGTCAAAAGCTTTTGAGAAGTTCCTATAAGGAAGTTATCCAGGCAGATCCACCCCAAAGCTGTAGCTGCTTTGGAGGTCTCATCATAGATGTGGCTGGAAGACAATTCCCAGTTTACTGGAATTTATACTCTACCACACATAATCCTGTTTATAAACTTATCAAACTGACCCTGTTGTTCTCCTTGTTTAAAAGTTTCTGAATTCATAATTGGTTAAAATCAGCTTATTTTTGTACCAACACTGTAATTTCTATTTGCATTGGTTTTTCTTCTTTGGGGCTTTCAATTTTATCTTATTTTTTAAATAGGTAGAAACACTTTCTTTAGTTTGAAATTGTCTTTCATAAGCGTGGGAAGCCATAATTAAACACAGTATTCTGAGTCAGCTCTTACTTTTACCTTATAGAGAAGTACAGTATTTCCTTCTGGGTATGCCTCACTTGTCATGTTCTAGAGCCACGTACAACTTTTTCTTTAATGACTGTATTACTTTGTTCAGAAGAACTGTGATCAATTAGCAAACTATTTCTTTCCTCTCCTGTTTCCACTCAGATGCTTAGTGAAGAAATCCTTGTTAATAATGTCCAAGATACTTTTTGTACCACTTCATCCAGTTTCTGTCCTTAGGTCTTCAGCATCACTTCATCCCTCCATTACGATACCCTGGTTTTCCCTCTTAACAGTGATATCTTACAGCTTTGTGTCAACACCGTGTTTTAGCAGCATGCGTCTGTGCAGAGGTCATTGCTACAAATATTAAATGAGACACGTCTCGGGAATGATTCCTAACAAAAACCACTTGTCACTTTTCTCTAGCTTAACAATTCAATTTTCAGTGCATCTTCACCTCCTATTTACTCAAGTCTGTAGCCAACTTTGTATTCCTCTATCAGTCCTCTTCTGGTCGGACTTTTTAAGATCACTGCTGCACGAGTTTCACAATATGCCTCAAATGAGTGAGAAGTTGTACTGATGCTCAGAGTTCATCTTTTCATGCAGCTGCAGATTCTATTCTTATCAAAGTATTTATAGCACACCCATCACCAAAGTCCAAGAAACCCATGACAAGCAGAAAAAAATACATATTTACACAAAGCCTACTCAGAGGACTGCTGCATTCAGACACTGAAAGTTTTTCCTTCACATGTATAATTTTGCAAAGCACTTAAGGATTCTTCATACTTAAGGTAAGTAAGGGAATATTTATATACATTCTTGTGTAAAATGGTAAGAAAATTCAATCAAATCCTGGAATATCTTGAGTAGCTTTGTTTAATGTTTTTTTATGCCAAACCACACACATGAGGTCATATTCATTTTATGATCACAGTTAAAATTAAGTTCATTTGAAGAACACTGTAATAATAACATGATGGGAAAATGAAGAGAGTTTAAATTTTTAGGTCTATCTTGTATTTTTAAGCTCTGTGACAAAACCGGTTAGTACCGTTTTAGAGCACAGAGAATAATGCTGCCACTGTTTTATCTACAGTCCCAACTGAGAAGCAGCTTTTATTCCCCTTTACTCGGTGACATTTTCTTTTTGGTTGTTAAAAATAGAAAAGGACAGCTGCATACTTAGATGTGCATTAACTTCATAAATTGTTAATCCTGCAAAGAGATGCTGCTCACAGAGGGGGTTAGTTTAATGCTGCTGACTGCCGTTCAGTGACTGTCACTGTTTCTTGCGTCTGAAATCATGCACATCAGGCAATATTTGCTTCTCTATAAACTGAGCTTATTCCTAGGGTGTCCCTTGGTGCAAGCAAGAGTTTCATTCATTTTTGAAAAAAAAATCAAGTGAAAACAACAGGCATAACCTAAATGTCTGTCTGACTTGTGTCCCTGAGCATAAATGAGCAGGAAGCGGGTTTGCAGCGTGTCTTGAAGGTCAGCACAGATGCTCCTCCTTGGAGAGCATTAGCTCCCACATCTCTCCTGAGAGGGCCTCCCCTTGGGCGACCTTTTCCTGACACCCACGTTGGGCAAGTCTTAGGGTGTCTACTGTGTGCAGTTCTGGGTCCCTGACTTCATGAAAGACATTGAGGGGCTGGAGCAGGTCCAGAGGAGAGCAATGAGTCTGGGGAAGGGACTAGAGGGAAAGTCCCATGAGGAGAGGCTGAGGGAGCTGGGGGTGTTTAGCTGGAGAAGAGGAGACTCAGGGGGACCTTATCACTCTCTACAACTGCCTGAAGGGAGGGTGCAGTTAGGTGGGGGCCAGGCACTTCTCCCGGGCAACCAGTGACAGGATGAGAGAGCACGGCCTGAAACTGCACCAGGGGAGGTTTAGGTTGGATCTCAGGAAGCATTTCCTCTTGGAGAGGGTGCTCAGGCACTGGGATGCAGTGCCCAGGGCAGTGGTGGAGTCACCGTCCCTGGAGGTGTTTAAGGAGAGGCTGGATGTGGCACTTAGTGCCGTGGTCTGGCCGATGTGGTGGTGTTGGGTCATAGGCTGGACTTGATGATCTCAGAGGTTTTTTCCAGCCTCAATAATTCTGTGTCCCGAGCAGGACAAGCAGTACATGTTTGGCTCTGCCAGCATGGTCAGGGCCACAGCAGACCTCTTTGCAGGAGGCAGGCACCCATTTTCTTACAGAGATGCTTCAAAACAGAGAGGTACAGGCACCACCAAGTGACTTTAGGAACCCACAGTGGGAGGCAAGGTGGGAAAGGAGCATGGCACATCCTTGTGAATACTTACATCCCAGTGAAAGGCGTATTTTGCAATGGATTTATTCCATGTTACATTTTATCGGCTCCATCTCTGATCACCTACTGTATACACTACCATTTCCAAACCTCTTCCACTCATTCGGTTCCCAGCCACAAGCTTTAGCTTGTGTTTTCATTAAACTAAAATGCTTGCTGGCTTAGCAAAGTCTTTATCAAAGAAACATGAGATAGGGGGAAACCTTGCCATTTTTCATTGCTTACTTGACAAGAGAGTAGCAAGTATCTCTAAGATGTGTTCCACCTTAGGGAAAAACAGAAAGCCACATCAAAAAAAAATATTTACATATATATGCTGGAACTTGGACAGCAAAGTCCAAAGTATCATACTAAGAAACCTGACTCAGCTACTGCTTCACTCTGGAAACACTTGCAGTCTCTAGCAGAGTTTCCCAGTTTCCAGGCTTTTACCTTTCTGTGTGTGTGTGCCACCTACTGAGGTTGTTCCACAAAGCAGAAAATAATTCGTCATCTGAAAATGATGAATCCTTTCCTAGAAGTTATGTTTTTTAAAAAATACCTAAATACAGAAATTATTAAAAAATTAACTGCAAGAGCAACACATTGGTTCCAATACAGAATATAATCTTAATGGTGCTGTTTGATGATGATCATGAAAACACATCCAGAGTTTTGGAAACCAAGAGTTTTTAGAAGGTGCTAAAAGGAAGAGAATCTGATTACCCACAGGTCCAACAGCATATTGATGGATGTAGGAGGGTGTCTTTCTTGCACGTGTTCAGGTTAACATATAAGAATAAAAGAGATGAGGTCACTGAATCTAACTCTGCTAACATGAAGCCAGATTCACAGCAGCGTAATTCCATTCAGAATCTGAGCCACGCTATCAGAAATGTATCCATATGAATGTGCCAGAACTGAAGTTCTCATTACTGAGCACACAACAATAGCAGTAGGAAGCAAAGGAGAAGATGATTGTAAAATAATTGCCTGCCTCCACCTGCTGAGGAAAAAAGTCGCATTTTTTGTGTTATGTGGATATATTATATAGGGTCTTGCCATTAGTCGAAATGTATTTCTATATCTGTATTTTTAGTACTGTGTCTGCATAGATACTTCTTAATATACATACACGCTTATTCTAATTCCCATACATGTTAAAATTATTCCTGTTCTTCATCCCTTCCTTTTATTCTTACACATAAAGACAATAAATAGCTTCAGACAAATATCATAAAAGTGATATGTGAAACTATTGGTTCACCTGTGTTGCATACATAAGGTGATATGAGATGTGGAGGATGTATTTATAACATTAGTTTTGTTCAAAGAAGTTTACTGAAGTATGTTTCCAGTGAAAAATACGGATTTCATCAAAAGCTAAAATACTTTAAGGGCATGGATTGAAAATATTTTTTCCTAGAAAAAAAGAACTTTAACAAGAAAAACAGTTTTCCAAAAGCTTTGGAAGTTAGTTTAATAGCTTTGATTTCTTTCTTTATTTATTTATTTACATGGATTTCCCCACTTTCTTTACATTATTGCATAAAAATAAAACAGGCATACCACTTGCTAAAATGGAAAAACTTCCATCTTACAGCAAGAGACAAAAGTCAAGTAGAGCCCTGAGCAAGAAAAGAAGCAATTCTGTTCTCAACTTTACGTATTTTAAAAAATGTGGTACATCGACTGTAATTAGATATTACACATACTTATGTTTTCTGTTTTCTTATTACGGACATCTGCTGAGGAGGGTAAATTATAAGCAAACAAATATTGGCAAAGTTGAAAATTAAAGCTAAAGAAGCTATTAAGTTTACTGTGAAGAGAATGGGGGTTTTCTTTACAAGGAACAATTGGTGGTATTTGTGTCAGAAAGCGTTTTGTGACTGGTTTAAAGAATCCGGTTTAAAGTCCTTCTCTAAAGAAATAGAACGTATAGCCAAGATTGTGCCTCTAGCTTTGTGTTAGTATAATTATGAAGAGCACACCCAGCCAGAATAATGGTATAGCACCATATTGCAGTCACTGTTCCCAGTTTGTGAAGCCCCTAAGCTTGGTTGCAAGGAATGGAAGGATGTATCTGGAAACGGAGTTCTCTTTACACATACCCTTTTTTTCTTACGTTTTGTTTTAAATGCAGATGGTCTCTTTCAAAGGAAATCTCAGTTTTTGTTCTGCCGATAGAGGTCCCTGCCAGTGTTGATCTCCCATCTGTGACCTTGCCTGGAACACAGGCAGCTCTAAAGCTCTGCCATTCTTGCCTAACATGAAAGCCAGGTCTTAAATGTGTGTGTTGCAATATCTTGTGTGAGGAATGTAGGACTCTTGTGTCAGCGAATTTTTCTTCCTCTTTTCCACATTCGTTTACACTCTTTAAGGCTAATGAAAAAAAAACACAAACAGGAAGGAAGAATTTCATAAGCTTTTTGCTGCAGAGTGAAAATCAAAGTCAACCAGAAGCAGCCAGAAAACCAGCATTGACATCACTGGATTTTCATTCATCTTTTCCATTAAGCACTTTGACTGCCATTGCTTTCCTAGTAATACCAGTAATACTGTGACATATTATGCATTAGCATGGCAGAAATACTTGTGAAAATGTACGAGAGGGACCTCTTCTACCTGTTACTTAGTTTATGGTATTGATTTTGCTTTCTCTTGCCCCAGCTGTACTTTATTTTGTAACTCCCTCAAAAAAATTGGACATTATTTTGTAAGAAATCAGTGCAATTTATTCTAGTTTATTAGTAGTATCCAATTCTCATGTAGTATTTTTGTCAGTAAATCTTGAAGCATCTTACAGAAGAGACGACTCACATTTTACAGATGGAGAAACTCAGGCACCTCAGGCACCAAGACAAACAGCCTGACTGTCATACTGACATTGAAAAGCAGAAGAAAATTGCATTTTCAGACACAAAACCAGTTTGTTCAAGGTAATTGCCTTGTTGTATTTGAAAGCTCAATGTACAGCTGAATAGGAAAGATATACTATCATTGGTAAAGCTTGTTTAAATTAAGAATCAAAATAGTAATAGTAGGAGAAACAAGTATGTAAAAAGCAAAATATTTCACTGTAAGAAGCCTGAGGCCAATAAATAAAACAACTGAGGAGTGTTTTGATCCTGGGTTCCTTTTCTGGGAATATAAAAATCGAGAAGAAAGGGCACACATAGCCCTTTACCTGATTAATAACTTTACAGCTTGCAGGTGCAAACCCGAGTTGCTGAAGTTACATCTTTGGCCCCTGACAGTCCCTTTGCATATAGACTGGTCTTTGTTGTCAGCTCTGGATGGTGACAGAAGAGAAGCACCATCTCAGCTGTCATCACAAGCAGATTGCAATTTGGGTTCATGTTGGAAACTTCCAAATACAGAACTGCAATTGTTATTGCAGGCTCATGTCGACATCTGTAAGGCAACAAATGAGTCTTGTACTCTGAAAGACTAAATATTCCCAAGCCTTATGGCTATTAGAAGAAAGACGTGTTTTGATATCAACTGTCATTTATCTTTTTCGTATTTTTTTTGTGATTCATTTTTTTGTGCAACTAAGATATGATACCTCTTGCACTGATGCAATGAAGATGACAATTAATGCAAATAAGATTATATTAATTATAAATGAGCACTTACTGAAATGCATCAAATGCTGCTTTTCTAACTCAGTGATTTTTTTTTTAGTGATAATATTCCAAAGTAATTAATCCCTCTGCTGGTCAGTCCTCTGTTGAGCCAGTCAAAGATGGGAAAAGAAAATAAGACAAAGTAAATTAGCTTAGCTTTGGTGAAACTCGAGTAAAACCTTGCCTTTGGTCAAACCGAGGTAGCACTATTAGTGATAATCAGAATGAGGTTACAATTTTCTGTGTAACGTTTTTACTATAAGATAGGATACTATGATAAAGTGAAAATTGCTCAAGCGTGTTTGGCAAATTAAATTTGATATAAAATTTTTCGATAGTACTGTGTGTTCACTCTCCCAAGGTGGTCTTTAATGTATTTTTCTTTCCAGCTCTCGTTCTTTCTGTTGCTATGCAAAACTACAAAAGCCACTCAGCTCCTAGTTGAAACATTTTTCAGATAATTTACTGGCATGTGAGATTGTGGCAAAACGTGTAAATAAATATGTATTTCTCCTCTAAAATTCTCATACATTTTCTTATAGGTCTTTATTTGTTAGGTTTTTTGCTTCCATTGGGACTAAATTAGATAATGACTAGTAGTATCTATATTTCAGTACTGCTAAGAGATATTCTATGAATCTGTCAATATTTGATATCTTTCATTAAAAAAAGCCCAAGAATAATGTAAGAAATTATGTTTCCACTGAAGAACACTGTTACCCTCTTTTGATAGCCTTTTGTATTCATTTGTATTTATTTGCAGAATAGTAGAATATCTGTCCATGTTCTATAATTTAACATTTAACTTTACAAATGTAGTTAATATTTCAAGAAAGAATGAATTTAAACAAACACATTTCAGTCTGAGAAGCACATAATTTATTCATTGCAAACTATAGTAAGTGATTCAATATCTCAGTTATATATATTGACTGTGTTTCATGACAAATATCTGAAATGTTTGAAATAAGAGGATGAAGTCTTTTTACTCTTTGTAGTGCTTGTTTCACCTGGGCTTGTAATGAGAATCTTTGTTACTTGGTCAAGGAAGGAAATCTCACATGTAAATGCAACTATTGGATGCAAGTAGCGTTCACCTTACAGAAAATATTTCTCTAAGGGATGAGGGAGTTCAGGAACAAATAAAGCAGGCAAGATTTCGCCTCTAACACATGACACATTACGTTGAACACATAAGTAAATTTGAATCAGAAGGGTATGTGGTTTCTGTAGGACCAATTTTACAAGCCCAAAGTTGCTCAAAACGGGTCTGGTGCTGTTTATACCTTGAGATATGCTGCAAGAAAATGGAAGTTCATTAGGAAGAGTTAGTGTGAGGAAAGAAAGTGTTTTAGAAAGTCTTGAGGAATGCAGGTCAACAAGGACCTGGCTGCTCCTTAGACCTATGTAGCTGCATAACCAGGGACAGATGAAAGTCTTCTGGCAAATGATATTTCCATTTATATCCAAATTAAATTCGGATACAGTGAAGAACCAGGATCTTGTGTTTGGATGGAAATTGCTTATGGGTGCTCTTGTTTATATGCGTAGCAATGTGGATTTTAAGCCTTAAGTGGGCTTGCTTAGAAATACAAAGAATTAAATTATTTGTCTAAGAAAGAGACTTCATTTTCCACCTTTTCACAGAGACCTTAAGTATCTACCTGTGGAAAATAACTGTTTTATCTACTTCCAGACCATCTGCTCTGTGTTGTCCAAAAAAAATATTATTTTTTAATAGTTTGTTGCTTTGATTCTTGTTTCTCAGTTCCCACATTAAATCTCTCGTTTTTACATCAGACGTGGATTACTTGTCCTCACACTTAGGGCCTTTGGTTGTCTATCCTCACCTAGCCCCTACCATTTGTTGTTTCAGTGGTAACTCCTAGCCCCAGCCAGAGCATGGTGACTTTTTCTAGTGCTCACATTCATGTCACCTCCGATGCTGCTTCTTACCAGAGGGGGAAGATACCACGAACATCTGCAAAGCCAAAGTGTTATTATACTCCAAAATCCTCCTTAAAATTCCCTGATTTTGTGTTGCTCATGTAAATTTAACAGAAGATTAGACAGCTGGAAGTCTGAGACAACCAGCCTTATCATGCTGACCAAAGCTGCATTCTTTGGTACTTTCCCATCTGTCTGTCTCTTCCCATCTGTTGCTCTTAGATTTTAACCTGCTCAGGGCAAAGGTTATCTATTAGTTAGTGATGATGCAGCCCAACTACATTCTACCCAATGTAATCTAATACTAGAATATATAGTCTGCAAGGGAAATAA
Source organism: Apaloderma vittatum (assembly GCF_000703405.1). NCBI lineage: Eukaryota > Metazoa > Chordata > Aves > Trogoniformes > Trogonidae > Apaloderma > Apaloderma vittatum. Next base: position 37,926 of record NW_009705166.1, read on the forward strand.
AATGAATATTAATAGCAGCAACTATATTAAGAATAGCAGTAACACTTTTTTGGACTTTCCTTTTTTTTTTTACTTTTATAGTATTACATGATGAGGAAGCATTTAGGCTAGCTCAAGATACATAACATCACTTTTATCTTCAAGTATTATCTAACAAGTGTCTGAAGAAGTTTTTGCAATACTTCAAATTTTGCTGTAAAGAATCCTTTGTGTTCTGAATTTCTAACTGTGAGAACTGTAGTTCTGTCCCTTAAATGATGTTGGTTCTGTCTTGTCAAAAACATAGTTTGTTCAGCAATTGCTCAGGATCTCTGTTAAGAATTTCACATTGTGTTTACTATACTGTAGTTGTAATCTTAGAATCATAGAATGGCCTAGGTTGCAAGGGACCCTAGAGATCATCTAATCCAACCCCCTCACCATGGGCAAGGAGGCCTCTTGACTAGACCAAGTTGCTCAAGGCCTCAGCCAACCTGTCCTTGAGCATCTCCAGGGAAGGGTCACCACAATTTCTCTGGGCACCTTATTCCAGAGTCTTGCCACTCTCATACTGAAGAATTTCTTCCTGAGATCCAATCTAAACCTATTCTCCTTCAATTTAAATTCATTTCCCCTTGTTCTGTCACAGGACGCTCTGTAGAAAGTCCCTCTCCAGCCTTTCTGTAGGTTCCCTTCAGGTATTGGAAGGCAGTTATAAGGTCCCTCTGGAGTCTTCTCTTTTCCAAGCTGAACAATCCCAGCTGCCTCTACCTGTCCTTGTAGCAGAGGTACTCCAGCCCCTGGATCATCTTTGTGGCCCTCCTCTGGCCTCATTCCAACAGATCTATGTCCCTCTTACGAGAACTGGACGCAATATTCAAGGTGGGGTCTCACAAGAGCAGAGTAAAGGGGGAGAATCACCTCTCTTGACCTACTGGCCACGCTCCTCTTGATACATCCCAGGACACAGTTGGCCTTCTGGACTGCATGAGCGCGCTGCTGGCTCATGTTGAGCTTCTCATCTATCAACACCCTCAAGTCCTTCTCTTCAGGGCTACTCTCAACCCACTCTGTGCCCAGTTTGTATGTGTGCCTGGAATTGGCCTGACACAGGTGCAGGACCTTGTACTTTGATTTGTTGAAGTTCATGCAGTTTGCACTGGCCCATTTCTCAAGCCTATCAAGGTCCCTCTGGATGACATCTCTTCCCTCAAGTGAGTCCACCGCACCACACAGCTTGGTGTTGTCAGCAAACTTGCTGAGGGTGCACTCAGTGCCGTCATCCATTTTGCTGACAAAGATGTTGAACAGCGCTGGACCCAGAACAGACCCCTGAGGAACTCCACTTGTCCCAGGTCTCCACATGGACATCAAGCCGTTGACCACGACTCTTTGAGTACAACCTTCTAGCCAGTTTCTTATGCACTGAGTTGTCCATCCATCAAATCCATGTCTCTCCATCTTATTGACAAGGATGTCATGTGGGACAGTGTCAAATGCCTTGTGCAGGTCCAGGTAGATGACGACAGTTACTCTTCGCATATGAACCAGTGCTGTAGCTCTGTTGTAGAAGGTCACCGAATTAGTCAGGCACGGTGTGCCCTTAGTGAAGCTCTGTTGGCTGTCACTGATTTATTTTTCATGGGCCTTAGTACAGATACCAGGAGGATCTGTTCCATAGTTTTACCTGGCACGGAGGTGGGGCTGACTGGTCTGTAGTTTCCTGGGTTTTCTTTGCTTCCCTTTTGAAAAATGGGGGTTATATTTCCCTTTTTCCAATCTGTGGGAAACTTATCAGACTGCCATGACTTCTCAAATATGATGGCTAGTGGCCTAGCAACTTCAGCTGCCGGTTCCTTCAGGAGCCATGGATGTATCTCATCAGATCCCATGGATTTGCGCACCTTCAGGTGCTCTAGGTGTTCCTAGACCTGATCTGCTCCTACCCTGGGTAGTTCTTCACTCTCCCAGACCCAGCCAATGCCCTCAGTGACTAGTGGGACTCAGGTGGGTACCAGTGAAGACTGAAGCAAAAAAGTCATGGAGTACTTCAGCCTTCTCCATGTCTTCAGGAACCACGTCACCTATATCCTTCTGGAGAGGCTCAACATTATCTCTTTGTTTTCTGTTTTTCTCTCACACACCTGTAGAATTTTTAATGTCCCTAGGGAGATTTGATTCCATCAGGGCTTTAGCTTTTCTAACCTGTATGGTTTCGCTATTTCCCAGGGAGAATTCATTTAATGAACTTAACCCTCAGGTCTTTTAACTGTTTGTGGCTTTATGTCATGTAGTCATAGTATTTTAGTTTTATGGATATATTGTATTTCTATATACAAATAGTTGGCAAATTACTTTCCTTTTTGCAGACGACAAGATCACAGAATCACAGAATCACAGAACTATTGAGGCTGGAAAAAACCTCTGAAATCATCAAGTCCAGCCTATGACTCAACAGCATCCCATCGGCTAGAACCGCGGGCCAAGATCAC